>NC_050192.1:18726650-18816650 GCF_008315115.2 Sander lucioperca | reverse complement strand
GTGTTTATAAAATAATTTATATGTGTTATCTTGCTATGAATATATAATATAAAATAAAACAAAATTTATGAGGAATCCACATACAAAATATATAATATATACAGGAACTATTTAAAGTAGAATGAGGGGTGGGAATAACTAGCTTCGGCTTCGTCCTGCTTCTTTTCGGACGGATTGAACATACTGTTTGTAACGCTTTATAGATATTGTTTTTCCTTTTGGTGTGTTGCTACGCACTTATTGTGTTTTTATATTTTATTTTATTGTTGTTTTTTGGTTTGGAAAAAAAAGATTTGTCTGTATTTGATGTATAATCATAATTACCTTTGGTATGTAGGGCTGGCTACTGAATTCAATACTTTTTAGGAACCGACCCAACTGCCTCTGAAGTATCGAGTATCGGAAAATGCCTCGTCATTCAATAGCAAATTTCAATCCCTAAGGAGTAAATCTCGTCAGTGTCAGTGAGCCAATCAGCACGCAGCATGCTTCTACCGAGATCTAAAAATGCTGCTGATTGGCTGTCGTCGTAGAGGCATGCAGGAAAAACTCTACGTTACACAGAGACGGGGCTCACGTAGTAGGAGCTGAAAAAGAAATAAAAAACTAATTATTTCGTTCTTTTTGTTTTATAAAATTGGTATCGGAAAAAAGAAATCGCTTAGGAACCGGTATCGAAGTCACGGTATTGGTATGGAAAAAGTTTGGACGCTACCCAGCCCTATTGGTATGAACTCACGTGTGTTCCTATGCTGATGACAAGGTGTTTCTCCACCTGAGGACTGGCCAGACAGAACCAGCAGGGACCGGAGGCCTGAGCTACACACGACAAAAAGACAAAATATTAAAGTCATTCTGTTAGTTTATTGGTACCATTTTAACCCAAAACCTGTTTTTATAGCCTTTATAGCAGTGTTTCTCAAATGGGGGTGCGTGTACCCCTAGGGGTACTTTAGAGTATGTGAGATTTCATTTGAAATTGCTAATTTAAAAAATATCAGTCACACATAATTCCCTGAAATAATTATACTATATTAATGAGTGAATTTATTTATGGATTATAAACATTTGAAGTAGCATTTAAGGGATTTTAGGTCACAAAGTTGTTGTTTAATAAATCAGACACTGATGGTGCAGCGCTGTGTATGTACCTACTAGCCTTTTTTTTCTACCAAAAATGCTTTGCGCTGGTCAAGGGGTACTTAACTGACACAATATTTCAAAGGGGATACATTATTGAAAAACAGTTTGACAACCACTGCTTTATAGTACAGTATAGTATAGAATAGTATCTTTGCTGTTAGCACGCAGGAAATCAACATACTTAACCATCTTCTTCTAACAATCGACAAAACAAATTGGTCGGACTCACGGGGCCTGCGGGGCTGTTTGGGCTGTCCCTGATGATGCTCGTCTCCTCCGTCGCGCTGCTGGTCTCGTCCTCGTCCGTCTCCGTCTGAATGTCTCTTCCTGCCGCGGCCCCGAAAACCGCCGCCGCCGCCCTGCTTCTTGCTCAGGTCGAAGAAGAACTGCTGGCCTGGCTCCTGAACAGGCGACAGGGAGGACAGGGAGACGGGTGAGTTTTTCGACATAAAAATGCATCAGATGGTCACATTTAGCACCTGGAGTGTAGTTTGAAACTCTTTTTAAATAAAGTAGGTTAAAAGGTCCCATGGCATGAAAATGTCACTTTATGAGGTTTTTTAACATTAATATGAGTTCCCCCAGCCTGTCTATGGTCCCCCAGTGGCTAGAAATGGTGATAGATGTAAACCGAGTCCTGGGTATCCTGCTCTGCCTTTGAGAAAATGAAAGCTCAGATGGGCCGATCTGGAATCTCCTCCTTAAGACGTCATAAGGGGAAAGGTTACCTCCCCTTTCTCTGCTTTGCCCGCCCAGAGAATTTGTCCCGCCCATGAGAAAGAGAGAGAGAGACATCATGGCTTTCAAACGAGCAAAGTGGCAGTTGGTCAAGACCACACTGAAAAATTTCAGATAAAATCAGTTACAAATGACAAAAAATGATGAGTAAAACAGTTATTGTGCAGTAATAAGTTGCCCTAAATTTAACAAGGGAAACATTTAGCCAATTTTGAGCATACAAACACACACACACACACACACCTCCTCCTCCTCGGTGGTGCTGAAGCCCGTCTTTAGTTTGTCCGTCTTGTCTTTTGTGGGGCATCTGTAGGGGTTTTCGGTCACGTCCTGCGGCTGCTTCACCAGCTCTGATGGATCCATGGTCTTCATGGGGATTATGTTGAAGGCGTACAAATACTGCAGCCGTCACACAGACAGACAGAAGCAGACAGACAGCTCAGGGTGTGATGGTGATCACTGGATGGCAGAGGATTTCAGAGTCTAACACTGAGGGTCCCCCTAGAGCCGTCAGCTTTAATTTGGGCCGATTTGACATGTTGAATCGAGAGGCGGACAGTCGGACTCAATGACCAATCTGATTGGTGGAGTGCTAACCCGGAAATGACGAGCGGGATGAGCGTGACGAACGCCTCTCAAAATCTGACGAAAATCTTGTAACCTGACCTTTGTCGATCTGAAATGAAGACAGATTCAGCAACTGCATGGCCACCGTTTCGGTGAACTATTTTCGTAAAATACGAGATCGTATTCAGAACGAGACGCCATTATGGTCTGGCTTTGAAATTCGGGAGAAGCCAGACCCACGTGACGAGTTTGTCCAATCAGCCGCCGGTTTGAATTTTTTGGGTGACAATACAGATTAGCGCCGCCTGCTGTTATGGAGACGTATTACGTCTCGCAGCATGCGCAGAACATACGAGGCACATTTTTGACCAAGTCGGGGAGGCGGTCAGTCCGACTGCCTTTTCTGCCGCCGGTCGGCTGCCGGGTTGGTGTGTCAGAGCCTTACGCGTTTTCTGTATTTGTTTACATTTCGGCAAACTGGCAGCAGTAAAAGTATGCTGAATTATCTATTAGCAGCTCCTCTTTGCAGTGCACCCATGGACGTGCAGACAACTATCACTGGACTAGTTCGATACCAGAGGAAACTTGAAAACGTGATGATTCTCAGGCATGTTCTGCAGTTATTATTCTTTCCTATGATTTCTATGCAGATTGATGGACATTTATTCCCACTGGACGTCGGAGATAATGATATCCCCGGGAAGTGTAAGTCACCCTGAATCTGAAAATATATGTATTACGTCTGCGTGTTCAGATTTGACTGAGTTAAAGATGGCCGTTCTTTGTGGTACAGGACCCACCTTCTTCTTGGCGGGGTTGTTGACGATTGCCAGGGCTATGAAGCGGCTGACGTGCTGCGCATTTTCCTGGAGAATAACATGGTTCCTGAAAACACATGTACAATACTGTTAACACACACACAGAGTATAACACAGAGGGAAGAATAAAAAATTGGATAGACAGTCAAAAGCAGTAGAAGACGTTTTAAGAGTCTTTACTTAAAGTGCTCATATTATGCTTTTCCCCTTTCCTTTACTGTGTTATACATCTTTTTTGTCCACGTTATAGGTTTACAAAGTGAAAAAGCCCAAAGTCCACCCCAAAGGGACTTACCATCTCCAACAGAAAACACTGTTCACAAACTGCTCCAAACAGCTCTATTGTAGTCCAGCCTTTACTTCAGAGACAAACGTGGTCACTTTGGAACACACGTTATAATGCTCGCCTAGCTGCTAGCATGGCACGCCCTCATACTCTGCTTCTGACTGGCTAGTAGTCCTTACCTAGGTACTGTCAGGGCACACCCTCATACTCTGCTTCTGACTGGCTAGTAGTCCTTACCTAGGTACTGTCAGGGCACGCCCTCATACTCTGCTTCTGACTGGCTAGTAGTCCTTACCTAGGTACTGTCAGGGCACGCCCTCATACTCTGCTTCTGACTGGCTAGTAGTCCTTACCTAGGTACTGTCAGGGCACACCCTCATACTCTGCTTCTGACTGGCTAGTAGTCCTTACCTAGGTACTGTCAGGGCACGCCCTCATACTCTGCTTCTGACTGGCTAGTAGTCCTTACCTAGGTACTGTCAGGGCACGCCCTCATACTCTGCTTCTGACTGGCTAGTAGTCCTTACCTAGGTACTGTCAGGGCACGCCCTCATACTATGAACCTGAAAATGAGCATAATATGAGCACTTTAAGTAAAAGTATAAAACAATGTAAAAATTCTCTCAGAGAAAAGTGAAAGTATCCATCCAGCACCTGTATGGGAGTCTTTCATAGTGAGCGCCCTCTAGTGCAGCAAAGTGGTATCGTGGTTTCAGTTTGTCGGCCAGGGTGGCGACGGAGCTGCTCCCACAGAACTTTGTGTTCACTTCCTGCAGCACACGAGACACATTAAAACAACAGCAGAGCCCTAAAGTTAATTGTTGACCTTGGAAACAGCGACTGAAAAAAAAAAAAAAAAAAGATCTCACTACAAGGTCCGTTGTTCTGGAGCTTTCGAGTATATCACACAGTCTTCCTCAGAGGATGACATTTGCATAGCTGAAAGCATTTTGTCAGAACTTCTCGTCCATGTTGGTTTAAAAATGGACCTTGAGGTGAGATTGTTCAATCAATTGCTGTTTTTATTTATTTATTTTAAGGCCCGACTTTTTGAGCCAAGAAATTCTAAAAGAGCTCAAAAAAAATGGACATTTGTGCATCTACAATTACACAACAAGTGGGAAAACGTCACTTGCTGATGACAATGTGATCAAAAAAAAAAACTCCAGAACAGCTACTTAAGGGCCGTCGAGGTGAGATACACTAACACACCGTTAAAAGGACGTGAAACAAGCCTGACTGCACCAACACTGTTTATTTAAATGTCAAATTTGAGGCGTTGTGTTAAACTTTGGAAAACTAAACACCCAAGTCTGCCACAAAGCCAGGGAAAACACTGTATGTTTGTCAATAACAATATTTATATATTCAGGACTTGTTACCGGGTTGTTTCCGTAGTGCCACACTCCTCGGGGCCACTGCGACGTCAACAGGATGTCCACTCCTCTGAACTTGGAGCTGCTGGTCAGCGGGGCCACGAGGGCCGACAGATCTTTGGATGTATAGCAGTGAGCCGGGGCCGGTTCCTGCAGGGCCTCCCGACCGCTGACGTAGGCTATCTGTAATCCCGACACGCCCGTGAACACGCCGCGCCGACCTAGACCACACAGGGATCAACATGTTTAAAAGGAACACGCTGACTTATTGGGACTTTGTCTTATTCCCCGTAACCCCCAGAGTTAGATAAGTCCATACATACCCTTCTCATCTCCGTGCGTGTCGTAACTCTGTCTGACGCCCCCACCGCTAGCCTAGCTTAGCACAGATCCTGGAGGTAACTGGCTCCATCTAGCCTAGCTTAGCACAGATCCTGGAGGTAACTGGCTCCATCTAGCCTACTGCTCCCAATAAGTGACAAAATAACTCCAACATGTTCCTATTTACATGTTGTGATTTGTATAGTCACAGGGTGTACAAATAACAAGGTCACATGACACAGACATCTTCTAACCGTAAACAAACTGGGAACTATATTCTCAGAAAGGAGAAGCACTGCTACTTGGGCGGAGTGATTAGCGCAACAGCTGAAAAGCACCGTTGTTACTCTCTGCTCCTCACCACGGGGCTTCTCAGGTGCTGCGAGCAAATCACTCCGCCCAAGTAGCAGAAGTAGCAGTGCTTCGCCTTCTGAGAATATAGTTCCCAGTTTATATACAGTTAGAAGATGTCTGTGTCTCATGTGACATTGTTATTTGTACACGCTGTGACTATACAGATCACAACATGTAAATAGGAACATGTTGGCGTTATTTTGTCACTTATTGGGAGCAGTAGGCTAGATGGAGCCGGTTACCTCCAGGATCTGTGCTAAGCTAGGCTAACGGTGGGTGCGTCAGACAGAGTTACACCACGCACAGAGATGAGAATGGTATGTATGGACTTATCTAACTCTGGGGGTTACAGTGAATAAGACAAAGTCCCAATAAGTCGGCGTGTTCCTTTAATGATGGAAAGTTTGATGCAGAAGCCAAAGTTCGGGAGGAGAGAGGAGAGTCCCCGTCGTTCAGTCTTACCCAGATATGTGATATTGTCAGCCAGCTCGCAGCCATCAGCGCTGGGGAAACTCTTCACCGTCTCCTGGCTCGCTGCTCCGAGGATGTAAGTGTGGATGGGAGCTGAGGAGGCACGAAAGACACAAGTGGAGACTTTAGTTGAACAAAGAAACAGAAAACCGATTTCCTTATCAGCCGATCAAAGTGTGGAATCCAGAATTGATCAGCCTGTTTTTCACCGTCTCTTGGATAAACTCAAAATGTACAAATATCTGACAGATGATACGAGGCTATTAAAGCTTGTGCAAAGATTTTATTTTTTGTGTATTTTTCCCCACTTTGTTTTGCAACTGCTGCACAACAATTTCCCTCGGGTGAAAAGTTTTATTTTATCTTATCCTGTTGTACAGAAAAGTCGCAGGTTCGTGGCCGGTTAGCTCAGTTGGTAGAGCGGGCGCACATATGCTGTGGTTTATTCCTCGACGCAGAAGGTCCAGGGTTCGAGTCCGACCTGTGACGGTTTTCCTGCATGTCTTCCCCGTCTCTCTCCCCTTTCATATCTCAGCTTTCCTATCTAATAAAGGCAGAAATGCCCAAAAAAGAAAAATAAGTTGCAGGTTCTGGCCTGACAGAATTCAAATGTGTAGCGCAAGTTCAAACAATGTACAAGATTCATACAAATGCACAGTGCCTACCGTCTCCCCAGCTTTAAGTTGTAAGTTCCTAAAATGTTTCCTGGAAAAGTTCATGCATTTTGAAAACGGGTGTAACAGCTGGTTAACCAGATGTTCGTACCTTTCTTGGCTCCCGTTTTGTACTGCTGCCACTCTGCTTCGGCCTCCGGCGTCGTCCCAAAAAACTCTCCAACACACAGCAGCAGCTGCAAGAAAAATAGCACCAAACATCAGAATTAGGTTATACATTTCTGCAACTTTAAAAATGGAATTTCACTGACTCACATCAAACTGTCCGGCCTTCTTCTGGATGGTCTGGACTCGATTGAACAGCGCGGTCAGTCTGCCTTCAACATCTCCACATGCCAAGCTGCAAACAGACTCACTTTTAATACTTTAATCTGTCTTTATATCAACAGCACATTGGACATAAACAGTAAGGTCTCCAAATAAACACAGTCACTCTATTCGTCCAAAATAAACAGAATATTCCTTTAGAGAAGAATTTAAGACTCCAAATAACTCATTTTAGTATCAACTCGTCAGAAATCCATCCCCAAACTCAATTCTATTTTCTCCCAAAACACGTTGGTTACTTAGGGCGTTTTCTTTACACCCTAAATAAGACTTTTTTTTATTATTATTTATTGTATTTATTATGTCTTGTTCGTTAGAAAAATGTACAGGTAGATATTAAAGACAACATTTTAATTCGGCAGACACAACATGAATAATACGTGCTCTTTACACCAGTAACATTTAAAAAGATTGTAACGGATCTAGGTTGAAACTCTCACATTATGTTGATGTCAGATTAAAAAATCTCTTATAATTCAGGTATTTTGGTGAAGTGTATGTATGCCGACCTTTTCAGTTCCCACTGTTGATAACGATTATGCGTCCTTATCTCATCTTATTATGTATATGAATGTGCCGATGAGTAACGCGATCTTAAATTATGTAAACTTTGAATGAGGTTCGGCCGGGGTCGTCGCGTTTTGTACCGAATTAATCGGATTCTGGTAGAAAATGGAACAATTTGACCTGCTTATTGTTAGAAATAAGAAACCCTCAACAGTCCAGCATATTTAGAAAAGCATCATTATGATGATATAAGTATTATATAACACGTTTTACTAGACATTGAAAATAGACAGCATGTCACATCATGGTTAAGATCAAATACAATTTGAAAAAGGCATCACATATTAAACATTTAATGAGATGAAATGCCATTAAAGTCACATTTTAAGTATTAATAAAGTTTAACTTACACTCTTACTGGTTGTTCCGCCATGTCTTGGCCAAATATTAGCTGCAAATGTTTAAAATATGCGATTTGGATTTTTGCAATTTGAACGTTTGGTTCGTCGCTAATAATGGTCCGATCGAAATAACAGCGGAACCATTTCCGTCTCAACAAATCACGATGGTTTACCTACAACATGTAGTTGCACCATGAACATAAAAAAACAGTCATATTTATTTCATGTCAAAGTATATTGTTGATAGCTACTTCACATTACTTCAGTCAATCTAAAATATAAATAAAATTCAAGTTGTTACCCGGACACATTTTACAGCGGAGAAGGTGGTTGCCAGGTTTGATTCTTGCACGCAAATGTAATCGCAAATAATTTACACACCGTAACCGCATCATCGCAACCTAATGCCTACTTACCACATTATCTTTTTTCAGGATACTCAACCACATCCCAGTCTTCATTCTATCCTATGCACAAGTGAATAAAAAAAAACCTCATTCAGTTAAAAAGTATAAATGTTGTAGTTCTTTTACACACAGTTCCGTTTCTATTATCACAGAAAATGATTTTAATGCTTTTGTTCTGCTTATTTGTATATTTGTCTATAAATCAGGTACCCTTTATTGTAATAATGAATTGTAAAAATGTCATCCACTTTTAGGGCTGCAACTAACTATTATTTTCATTATTGATCAATCTGCCAATTATTTTATCGAATAATGGTATAGTTGCCAGTTCAATTTCTGTTTGACAGACTAATCAATAGTTTTTTTACAGCACGAATTATTTTAGTTCCTAATGTAAAAATGTACACAAGGGAAGTAAAACTACTTATTAAATTAAAAAGTTGATATACATTCTTTCCATTTTGCTATTTTATTTATTTATTTACACACATAATACATACAACCCTCCAGTTTACGGATAATCTCAATATTTGGCAACCTCGTCGGCCCTCGAACGGGCGATCCTCCATCCTGGCACTTACCTTCATCCTGGTAACTCACAAGTCCCCGGACCAAAAACAGGAAGTAAGTAGCCAAATCAAAAGTAAAATTCACTTTCTGTTTGGTAGTCGGAGCCGGGGGGGGGCAGCGCAGAGACACTGAAAGTGTGAGAAAAACGAGAATAAAGCGCCAGGACACAGTCAAACCGCACAGACGCCATAAGCTTTACCTTGTCAACGAACATGGCGCCGGAGATTTTTCGTCTTTCATTTAGCTGGGTAGCTTGGTGGATGCTAACGGTTAGCATCCGAGCTTCACCGATACTGTCTGTCTCCTGGGAATAACATCTAGCTAACGTACTACAGATACTGCTTTTGTGTACTCAACTTGGAATGATTGTGTGAATGAAAAGGGGTTTTGGAGCTTACATCACGTAAAGTCACGCATCCATTTGCGCTAAATCCCTGCGTTAACGTCAGTGTTCTAAATAGCGATGCATGGGACCTTACGCCAAACTCCATTTAAAAATAGGCACATTCTACACAAACTGGCTGATTGACAAACAATACATACCGTACTGATTTTAACTTGATGGAAAAGCTTTTAAAAGTGATGCGGTCTTCAATTTGGCGTACAAACTGTCCAACAAGCACAACGCATTTTGACAAATGTATGGCCCAAATCTACTGGCAGTGCTGCGTATGATACATATATAGTTTTACTGAAATAACTTCCCTATTCATGGATCACTTTTCACCCGCAGTTAACCGATCCCACCTATTGAGTAAAATCAAAACAAACAAGTATTGACGTGGGAGGTGAATGCCTTTGCTGATATGCAATTTGGCTTTAAATTGGTACATTTGTGAAGGGAGTTTGGTGTATATTTAAGCAAGACAATAAACAAAAAATAAATTTTTTAAAACTGTTTTGGAATTACGGTCATGACATTATAGAGTGACCTTTAGATAATACTTCACTCCTTTTAGGGGTCTCATACTGCTGTTCTTCAGGGTTAAATACTTCTGTCTACTATCATAAAGCAATTATCCAAGTATCCAAAGTACTGCTACCTACAAGTACACTAAAATAATCAAATATCTTCTCTCAGCATGCACATATACAAACATTTTATACATTTATTTTTGCTAAAACAATTCAGATGAATAAAATCTTAATATTTATTCCTAAAATGGAATTAAAGCACACAGTACTTAAAATGCCTTACAATACAACTGTCTTGGCCATTTCTATATCTAGTTGGTATAGCAAACTAATGGAACAATTTGTCCAATGTACAGTTCATAAGTAAATATGATACAATGATATGAGACAAATACAATGAATTCTACTTTTACAAAGCTTATAAATGATCAGTTATTGATCAAATTAATAAGAATTGATTATGAAAACAACCGTTAGTTGCAGCCGTAATTAAGAACGTGATAAAACAGGTTATAAAAACTTATGATTTTCTCAGTGTTATGAATACTGTAAGTCAGGTTTATCTTTACAAACTTTGCCTTTTGCCAGTTCTGCTTTTTCTTCGTGTCAGTGTTTTAGTGAATGAGTGGAGAGAACTTAACGTGCTTCCCTTCCTGGTCTTTATGAGACCCACCCGTGGCCGTGAAACAGCAGTCAGTGTGTTTTATTCATCTCCAGGTTCACGATGAGTTCAGCAGCCGAGGACGAGGAGGCTGCAGCGTTAGAAACCGTCAAGTCGGTCACACTCACTCAAGACAGCGATGGGAGCATCATACTGCACTGTCCTCCCAACGGTGGGTGAACACACAGTTCCTTTTTGGTCTTACTTGTTAGTAAGACCAAAGTCTTGTTAGTAGCAAAGTCTATCTAGCATCCAACCTGTATTTATTTATTTTTTTAAGACTATTTATTTATTTTTTTAAAGATTTTTTTTGGGGCTTTTCTGCCCTTAATCGACAGGACAGCTAGGTGAGAAAGGGGAGAGAGAGGGGGAAGACATGCAGGAAATCGTCATAGGTCGGACTCGAACCCTGGAACTCTGCCTCGAGGCATAAACCTCCGAGTATATGTGTGCCTGCTCTACCCACTGAGCCAACCCGGCCACTCATCCAACCTTTATTAATCTAAATCAGAAACTGATTAAACATGGTTGATGAAGTGTTTTATGTAGAGCTGCAGCGATTAGAAAATTAATCTGCAACTATTCTGATCATCGATTCATTGTTTGAAGTCATTTTTCAAGTGAAAAACTTCTCAATTGTGAGAATTTTCTTATCTTATGTTATAATAAACTGAATATCTTTTAGGGGTAGGAAGGAAAAAAATAATTGAAAATCATATGTATTGCAATTTTTTTTTGCAACTATCTAAAAAAAGAATCGATTAATTTCTCTTAAATCAAAAAAAAAAAAATGTAAACCTATGATTAACCTAAATATTTTGTGTTTACACAGTACGGTACCGCCGACAGCGACTACATCATATCCGTTTCCAGCGAAACATACCGAAAGCAGGAAATGCAGAAAATCCATGTTATTTTCTTCTTTACAAATGAAATAAATGTCAGACTGACTGACTGACATGTGATGTGCATTCTGTCCAGAAAACAATTAGTTTTTTCTAGAAATGTCTCATGATATATTGTCTCTAGAAGTGTATTATTCAACTTTTGTTTTTGTTAAAGAAGGAAAAGAAAATCGCAATACTCAATACTATCGAATCGCAATACTTCTAGAATCGCAATAAATGAAAATTGCAATACAAATTGTATCAGCACCCGTATATCGTGAAAGAATCGAATTGGAACAAAAGCGTATCGTCCCAGCCCTAATATTTTTTGGTTTCTGGACTGTTGGTCGGACAGAACAAGACATTTTATACGTCAGGTTGGACTCTAAGTTTTCATTCTTCTCTGACATTTTATAAACCAAACAATCGATTAATCGGGAAAAATAATCGACAGATGAATCGATAATGAAATACTCTGCCTAGCTTTATGTAAACAAGCATGTGCGTAAAGAACGTGTGTGTGTGTGTGTGTGTGTGTGTAGATGATGACTCCGAGCCCCTTCAGAAGAAACTGCGCCTCTCTACAGAAGAACAGGAGGACTCGGACACGCCTCAATTCTCTGTGGTCACCTTACCGAGTGAGTCACACACTTTGTATCACTGACGTGAGGTCGAACCCCCGACATCTACCCTAACCTCAATTAACTCTCGACTCTACCCACCCTGACCATCTCCTCTTTGAACTGTTCCCTCTGGGAGGCAGTATACAGAAGGTCGGCCAAAGCACGCACACCTTCAGATTCAGGGACAGTTTTATCCCATAAGCAATTTGCACATTAAATTAGAAAAAAACACTAAGCGCTGTCTGTCATCCACTTAAGCTGCTACACACCCCACATAACTTGACAATATGCAGTAGGAGTAAATTATCTGTTGTTTACTCTAGTTTTTTACCATCTTCACACTCTGCTCTTTGTTTATCAGAGTCAGAATACTGTTAGGTTGCAGTTGCTCACTGGCAAATGTATTCATTTTGTTACAATAACAATAAAGTCGATTCTGATTAAAACCAGCCCTTAAACGTCACCTTTGGAGAAGGAAGGACCAGTCAAATCCATAATCCATGAACCCTGTAGGGTTGAAGCCACCTATAAGTTTCTTCAAAATGATAAAGAACACATACAAACAACATAATAGGGCTTTTGTTGATAGTCTACCTTGTAACGTTTTCTCTCTTTCTCCGTAGTGTCGGAGAGCGACGAAGGCTTCGAGGTGACGATGACGGCCACGGCCGACGGGGATCTCTCTGAGGAAGGTGTCGCTCAGATTCAGGTGCAGATAAACCTCCTTTATTCTGCTTCTTCCTCTTCTTTTTTCTTTTTGCATCCTAATTGCAAGACCTAATTTGCCAATTTGTTTCGCTATTTACCTTTTTCATGCATTTGTAGCCGGTCTGTCCAACGGACACTTCCAGGCCAGACTGATCTCAATAAATGGCGTATGTATGACACGCCAATTCGTACGCCGTTATTGGCGTGTTATCAAGACGCATACTCGCTTTTTAGCGTGTTTATCAACACCGTTTGGCCTCCATTGACTTACATTACTTTGTGATTGCGTGTGAATTGACTCCGTAGCGAGTAGTATGAAAGGGCGAAAATCCGCGTAGGGAGGTTGGTCGGGGAAGAGATGGGTCAAACACAGGACTTTCGCCCAGGAGACCGGGGATCGTTGTCCCGTGTGTCACGTTTCCTAAACTCAACCGTTGCTTTCTTCTTTTACTAAATCCAACCCGTTCTTCTTTTCCTAAACCCAACCTGTCCGCTGTATACGGCGCTCAAAATGCGTACAGATAACACAGCACTTGGCTTTAGAAAGTGGCGTGTATGTTTACGCGAAAACACGCCACTTGTAGAAAGTGGGGTGTATACGGCGTAGACATCCACGCGGATAGCTCAAAATGCATACAGATAACACGCCACTTGGCTTAAGAAAGTGGGCGTGTATGTTTACGCAAAGTCATGATGTCATGTCGTCCAGGCTATGTAACTTGCGTTGTGAATAACGATACGGACAACTTCTCTGGCCGTGTGGGAATTTATTTGTACCCTGGACAGAGAAATAGGAAATACAATGCAGCATATTGAGCAGGCTTCTCCTTCAGCGCAAGCTAACTCAACAAATCTCGGCACAGACTGAAGCAAGATCGCGCCGCACGCACAGGTGATGTCATCAACAGAGATGGTACAAAATGTAATACTAAATAAATTAGCAAAATGTACTAAAAATAAACAGCATTATATACTAAACCTAACACACAAGGACATTAGGCATTTTAAACGCACTAAAAGCTAGCTAGCTAACGAGTCGTAATATGTTTACTAGCGATCACGTGCAGTGAATGGTTGCTGTTTGCACGGCGTTCGTCGTTGGACTGGTCGTGACTGTTTTCCCAAGATGGCGCCTGCCTGTATACGTGAAGGGTATTGTCTTTATAATCTATCTTTTTAATAAACTGTTCTCAATGCTTGGGTTTACATGTAGGGACCCTCATTATGCTATCGTGGAAGTGTGGTGCTATTTTGAGCCGTTAGTGGTATAGAAATAGAGATTTCTTTTTACTTTAGCCGTGCCCCGACCACTAGCGTTATAAGCTAATTAGCGGTTTGCGCTAAAACTGGTCACATTCTATTAGCATGAAAACATATCCCAGAGAACGGTCGAACTCGGTACACATATGTTATTAACCCCTAGGTTCATTTTGCGCCAGATTTGTCCTTTAACTGAGCTGCAAAACCAGAACTGACCTGTGTGTGTGTGTGTGTGTGTGTGTGTGTGTGTGTAGATTCTGCAGGAGGATGAGGACTCTCTCTCGCCAGATCAGAAGACAGAGGTGTCACCCGTCAGTCAGGCCTGGTTCACTACGAAAGAAGACAAAGACACGCTGGCTAACAAAGGTACACACACACACACACACACACACACACACACACACACACAATTTCTCACTTACTCCCATACCTACAGGCTGCTCCGCCTCATGATGGAGGTTGTGGGGGCCTCGTGGAGACTGAAGGGAAGGCCTGCGGACAGTAAAAAACATAACACCAGTCAAAAATAAGGCAGGGAAGTTCTTTGCAGTAAAGATGCAAACATCAGTCTCTTGAGGGAAGCCACAAAGGCACTTAAGCAGTATTTATGAGGAAGGCATTACAAACAAATCCATTACACAGCGAATTTGAACTCCTACCCTGAGGGAGGCCTATTAGAGTATCAACAGCAAATAGAACATCTTTAAGAAATCCTTCATCCCCAATGCTG
Organism: Sander lucioperca; assembly: GCF_008315115.2. Lineage (NCBI taxonomy): Eukaryota > Metazoa > Chordata > Actinopteri > Perciformes > Percidae > Sander > Sander lucioperca. Next base: position 18,801,906 of record NC_050192.1, on the reverse strand, counting down.
TGGTGGTAATAAGGTGCTAAATAACACTGGGAACTGTACTTAAGAATGAAATGTAGGGCGAGGCAGACTTCCGGGTTGCAGGGTTTTTGCCCAGCAAGCATTTTTAGTAGGCTATTTTCATCTATTTATTTACTTTTGTAAATGTAACCTTTGTAATGTCACTTTTCATGAAATGTACTGTTTGTTTTGTCCGTCTTGGCTATGTACTGTTTGTAATGTCCTGTCTCTCTTGTATTCTTGGTGAAACCGAAGAAACATTTTCACATCTGTGGACAATAAAAGTTTTTCGTATTCGTCTCAAGAAAACTAAACATGGTTTCTTTTGATGGTTTTTGAACTATGCTCGTTATGTTTTTATTATGGAAAACACAGTCGCCAGTTTCATCATGATTTCTTATGCATCCCTGTAGAGTGTTCTATTCAACATTTCTTCCACTTTAGGTCACAAGTGGAAACAAGGCATGTGGTCTAAAGAGGAGATCGACCTTCTGATGAGCAACATCGATCAATATGTAAAAGTACGTTACTTTCTGTCTTTATATAATAATAATATTAATAATACATTTTATTTATATAGCGCTTTACAGTACATGGTACTCAAAGACACTTTACAGTAAAACCAGGTCAGTACAGTAGGAGGACTTTATTTCTGTCTCTATGGTGCATTCATTTACTCTCTGATGGTCCCATTTCCCGAGCTGGGAAGCCGTTCTTCCAACTTCAGTGCGTTCATGAGCTTTAAAAGGAGAAATCCGGCGCAAAATGAACCTAGGGGTTAATAACATATGTGTACCGAGTTTGACCGTTCTCTGGGATATGTTTTCATGCTAATAGAATGTGACCAGTTTTAGCGCAAACCGCTAATTAGCTTATAACGCTATTCGTCGGGGCACGGCTAAAGTAAAAAGAAATCTCTATTTCTATACCACTAACAAGGCTCAAAATATCACCACACCTCAACGGTAGCATAATGAGGGTCCCTACATGTAAACCCAAGCATTGAGAACTTTGTAAGTCTGCAGACAGTTTATTAAAAAGATAGTTTAGAAAGACCGTACCGTTCACGTATACAGGCAGGCGCCATCTTGGGAAAACGACCACGACCAGTCGAACGACGAACGGCGTGCTTGAGCTATGTTACTGGTTGCACGGCATTTGTTGTTTTTACCCGAGCCCTGACGACTAGCGTTATAAGCTAATTAGCAGTTTGCGATGAAACTGGTCACAGTCGATTAGCATGAAAACATATCCCAGAGAACAGTCGGCTCGGTACACATGCGTTATTAACCCCTAGGTTAATTTTGCGCCGGAATTCTCTTTTAAGTCATAATGTGGAAACGTGTGTGTTCACATGAACCGATTACCAATTATTCTGACACCACGCAAATGCAGCATTATTTCTGTCCTGTACGTATTAACATCTTTTTTGTGTGTGTGCGTGTGCGTGCGTGCGTGCGTGCGTGTGTGTTTCAGGGCCGAGGCATCGAGGACCCAGCAGAGATAATTTTTGAGATGTCCAAAGAGGAGAGGAAGGATTTCTACCGCTCCGTCGCGTTGGGCTTAAACAGGCCGCTGTTCGCCGTCTACAGACGAGTTCTGCGAATGTACGACAACCGCAACCACGTCGGAAAGTGAGTTTACGAGGAAACGATGGCGGAAAACGCGTCGACACTTTGTTTTCTCAGTTTGAATATTCGTTTGTTTTTGATCTCCCTAAAAAGGTATACTCCTGATGAGATAGATAAGCTAAAAGCGTGAGTAAAACCTTTGTGTCTTCAACATCATGTACGTTTTTTTATTACCATACACAAAAAATATTGTTTATATATTGTTTATATCTGGCGCGTTGGTTCAGGCTGAGGGAGAAACACGGGAACGACTGGTCGACTATCGGGGCAGCTCTGGGTCGCAGCGCCTCTTCTGTCAAAGACCGCTGCCGACTGATGAAGGACACCTGCAACACAGGTACAGACCCGTGTGTACTTAATTACACACTTGTGTACACTTGTATTTTTACAGCGTTTTATTAGTACTTCTACTTAAGCCTCATGTTGTCCTCAGGTCAAATTTGACCCATTTTCAAAAAGTTTCTATGTCAAAAAATGTGGGTTTCTTTCAACCGCATTGTCAAAAAAATTAAAAAATAATGTGGATGGTTCCGTAAAATAAATGATCAGTTCACTACTTTCATTGAATGTGGGCGTTTTATAAAATGTTATAGCATTTTGAAGAAAAAAAAAATTATACAAGAACATTGAAAAAATGAACAAAAATGTCCAAAAAGTGACAAAAACGTTGGGGAAAGTGAGAAAAAGTGTCGACCAATTTTAGTTTTAAATTTTGACCCAGAAAAAAAGTTGCAGGTCGACGGGAAGACAACACACGGGTTAAGTTAAGGATCTGAATGCTTCCTCCATGGTCTTTGATTTGTCTATAACTTTTATTCTAACTATATTTCTCATATAACATATTTGTTTTTTTTTTTAAAAAGGTAAATGGAGCGAGGAGGAGGAGCGACGTCTCGCTGAGGTCGTGTATGAGATGGCGGGTGCGTCGCCGGGGTCGGCGGTCACAGGCGGCGTCTCCTGGGCGACGGTCGCCGATCAGGTTCGCACGCGCTCAGAGAAACAGTGTCGGTCCAAATGGTTGAACTACCTGAACTGGAAACACAGCGGAGGGACAGAGTGGATGAAGGAGGACGACATCAACCTCATCCGCAGGTATGGAGTGTGTGTGCGAGGAAAACAAGGAGAGGAGAGGAAACAAGGAGAGGGGAGGAAACAAGGAGAGGAGAGGAAACAAGGAGAGGAAAGGAAACGAGGAGAGGAAACAAGGAGAGGAGAGGAAACAAGGAGAGGAGAGGAAACAAGGAGAGGAGAGGAAACAAGGAGAGGAAAGGAAACGAGGAGAGGAAACAAGGAGAGGAGAGGAAACAAGGAGAGGAGGGGAACAAGGAGAGGAGGGGAAACAAGGAGAGGAAACAAGGAGAGGGAAGGAAACAAGGAGAGGAGGGGAAACAAGGAGAGGAAAGGAAACAAGGAGAGGAAAGAAGGAGAGGAAAGGAAACGAGGAGAGGAAACAAGGAGAGGAGAGGAAACAAGGAGAGGAGGGGAAACAAGGAGGAGAGGAAACAAGGAGAGGAGAGGAAACAAGGAGAGGAGGGGAAACAAGGAGAGGGGAAACAAGGAGAGGAAACAAGGAGAGGAGGGGAAACAAGGAGAGGAAACAAGGAGAGGAAAGGAAACGAGGAGAGGAAACAAGGAGGAGGGGAAACGAGGAGAGGAAACAAGGAGAGGAGAGGAAACAAGGAGAGGAGAGGAAACAAGGAGAGGAGGGGAAACAAGGAGAGGAAACGAGGAGAGGAGGAAACAAGGAGAGGAGGGGAAACAAGGAGAGGAAACAAGGAGGGGAAACGAGGAGAGGAAACAAGAGAGGAGAGGAAACAAGGAGAGGAGAGGAAACGAGTAGAGGAGGGGAAACGAGTAGAGGAGAGGAAACAAGAGTGGAGAGGAAACAAGAGTGGAGAGGAAACAAGGAGAGGAGAGGAAACAAGGAGAGGAGAGGAAACAAGGAGAGAAGAGGAAACAAGGAAAGGAGGGGAAACAAGGAGAGGAAACAAGAAAGTAGAGGAAACAATCGAGGAGAGGAAACAAGGAGAGGAAACAAGGAGAGGAAACAAGGAGAGGAGGGGAAACAAGGAGAGGAGGGGAAACAAGGAGAGGAAACAAGGAGAGGAGAGGAAACAAGGAGAGGAGAGGAAAGGAAACGAGAGGAAACAAGGAGAGGAGAGGAAACGAGAGGAGAGGAAACAAGGAGAGGAGAGGAAACGAGGAGAGGAAACAAGGAGAGGAGAGGAAACGAGGAGAGGAAACAAGGAGGAGGGGAAACGAGGAGAGGAAACAAGGAGAGGAGAGGAAACAAGGAGAGAAGAGGAAACAAGGAGAGGAGGGGAAACAAGGAGAGGAAACGAGGAGAGGAGGAAACAAGGAGAGGAAACAAGGAGAGGAGAGGAAACAAGGAGAGGAAACGAGGAGAGGAGGAAACAAGGAGAGGAGGGGAAACAAGGAGAGGAGAGGAAACAATAAAGAGGAGGAAATGAGTCAAAACAAGAAGAGTAGAGGAAACCAAGATCAAACAATGAGAGGAAATGAGAGGGGAGGAGGCAAGAAGAGAGGAAACAAGGAAAGGAAAGGAAACAAAAAAGGAGAGAAAATTAGGAGTTGAAATGAGAGAAGTGGAGAGGAAGCAAGTGAGGAGAGGAGGAAACAAGGAATTGAAACGAGAGAACACAAGAAGAGAGGAAACAAGTTGAAACGAGAGGGAACAAGGAGAGGAAACGACAGGGGAGGAAGCCAGGAGTAAGCTATTATGATTATTATAAAGTACATAAATAGAAAAGTTGACTGATGTGTTTCAGGATATCGGAGATGGAGGTGGAGGATGAGAATGAAATCAAGTGGGAGGATCTTGCAGGCGGGTGGAGCAGCGTCCGGTCGCCGCAGTGGCTGCGCTCTAAGTGGTGGAGCATCAAGAGACAAGTGACCAATCACAAGGAGATCCCTTTCAATGGTACACACACGCAGTGGAATTACTATTATTATTATTATTATTATTATTATTATTATTATTATTATTATAAATCACAAAAAGCTATTGACACTCAAACCTGTGTGTGTGTGTGTGTGTGTGTGTGTGTGTGTGTGTGTGTGTGTGTGTGTGTGTGTGTGTGTGTGTGTGTGTGTGTGTGTGTCCTCAGTCCTCCTGAAGGGTCTCCAGGAGCTCATGGCGTCCTCGCAGACCGCGTCCGGACCAGGAAGTCCCTCCTCCTCTGCACTTCAGATCCGACTCGCCCGATTGGAGGAGAGCGGCGGGAGCCCGGCCCCCAGCTCCGTGGCGGCGCTGCAGATTCCCTTACAGATCCCACTGCAGATCACACACCTGGGTGAGACGGAGTGTATTACTGTGTAGAGTTAATCATCCTATGCTGCAGGGGTGCACGATTCAGAAAATGTCACGATTCGATTCAATATCGATTTTTGATTCAAAAACGATTCTCCATTAAAAAAAAAAACGATTCACAGTATGTAAATGTAGTTACTTTTCCCATGTATATCTATCTATCTATCATGTGATTGCAGTAGACATACAATTTTAAAAAAAATAAATAAAAAAATTAATTAAATATGAATCGATTTTGAATCGGTAGAGCTTGAATCGCGATTTGAATACGAATCGATTGTTTTGCACACCCCTACTATGCTGATGATACAGACTTTTATATTCGGCTGACTTGTCGTGTTTCTCTGGAAGCTTCCGATTCTTCAGCAGCAGCCAGCGAGAGTGAGACCATCACTCTGAACACCGGAGCCCTGCAGACCTTCGAGATCCTTCCTGTAAGCACAACATAGGAGCTTTTCATTGCCAATACAATAACAGTGTATGAATATATGTTTAAATCTGCTGTTCGCCTGAGCTATGCAGCACCACCTACTGCTTATCTCGATGAACCAACTCTGAATATTCACATGACAGTAGTGGATGGAAACGCGCATTTTCTTTGCTGATTTTCTGAAAATTTGGTTACAATTTGTTCCACATTTGGATGAAAACCTGACTGTAGTTGCATTTCTAGACATTTCTGATGCCTCATCTTCTTCACTGCTCTGTTTTCTTTGCAGTCCTTCCACCTGCAGCCCACGGGCACCCCGGGGACCTACTACCTCCAGACAACGTCCAATCAGGGCCTGCCGCTCAGCCTCTCCACCAGCTTAGCCAATAACAGCACGGTTACCCTGACGACAGGCTCCTCACCCTCATCACATGAACACATCATCCTTCACAGCCTGTCGGTCAGTTTTACACAGATCGTGATAAAGTGTTTGTTTTCAGTCCTTTTGATTGGTACAACACACTTCATTCGTGCGCGTGTGTGTGTGTGTGTGTGTGTGTTTTCCCTCCTCAGACGGACGGCCTCTGCTCCGGCGACGGCGTCATCATCCAGACAGTCACCTCTGACCCCGCCTCCTCAGACCCTCTTAGCCAATCACAGCTGGTTGTGGAGACAGAGGGGCGGAGCCCGGACGACCGCCTGGATGCCACGAGTCTCCTGGAGGAGTCCGAGAGCGTTGGCACGGAAACTCAGGAGCCAATCACAGACGACTTCACTGACAAGGTTTTTGTTTTTAGAATATCATAGTATTGACTATTTATTTACATGTTACATCATAATATAGCTGCACTATACACGCTTTTCAAATTAAAAGCATAATAATAACATACATATTTATCTCAGATTGACATAAGCTACGTTCACACCGCAAGTCTTAATGCCTAATACTGATTTTTTGCTCAGATCCGATTTTTTGTTTGGCTGTTCACGTTAACTTTTAAAATGTGGCCTATATCAGATTCCAGTGTAAACTGCTTCTGGTTTTGAACTGACCCGCATGCGCAAAAGAACAATAACAATGACATCAGACGCAGCACGCTGTTGCACTAAAGTTAGGGAGGTTATGGAGGAAGTAAGCATTTTAATGGCAGCTGTAACATTAATGAGCAGGTGCTGAGGAGGAGAAGAATGAAGAGAAAGAGAGCCAAATTGGCTATTTTGGCCTTTTTTGACTGCAAATTCATTCCAGAGGTCTGTGTGACCGGACGACCGATTTTCACGTCAGGAACGCTACGGGCCTCCTCCAGAGTTTCCTCTGGCTTCACCCTCGCACGCGCTCACGCTCCACCTCCCCGATGGTGCGGGCGAGGCGGGCCGGTGGTGCGCCCGACCCCGAGGGACCGGGATCCCACCTCAGCCGGCGCGCGCCGGCCCTCACTTTCATTGCGCCACGGGGCGACCCTCTGACTCGCACGCGCGTTAGACTCCTTGGTCCGTGTTTCAAGACGGGTCGGGTGGGTTGCCGGCATCGCCTTTTTACGTAAGCCGATCCCCGCCCTGGCGACGCGACGCGGTTGGGTTGACAGCCGCACCGGGAGCAGGGGGCCCCGTCCCGCGGAGAGAGAGGGTTATTGAGGTAAAAGTCGCATCAAATCCGCCTTGGTTGTTCACACTGCGGCCGCATTGAAAAAAATCGGATCTGGATCTGATTCAGGACCACATATGGAAGTGGTCTAAATCTGATTTGAAAAAAAATCAGATCTGGGCAAGATTTGAGTGTTCACACTACTTCTGAAGAAGTCTGACCTGATTTGGGCCACTTTTGCTTGCAGTCTGAACGTAGCCTAATATACCTAATAAAAACATTTTCAGTTTGTGTTGACGCTTGTCAGAAAGGTGGTAATATTCTTCCCACCTCATGTATTTTGTATTTCTGTATATTATATATATCCCCCCCCCCTCCCAACCAGTCGAGGCAGAAGACCATCCACCAAGAGTCAGGGTCTGCCTGTAAAAGGAAGTTTTTCCTCGCCACTGTTGCACCTAATGCTTGTTCTTGGAGGGGATCTAGACCTACTCTAGAGTGTCCTGAGATAACTTCTGAAAACTGAATTAAATGTACGGAAATGGGCTGGCCAAAAATATCAAGAGTCCTATCAATATAATGCTTGGTACACCACCGCCACACACACCACAACCTCAGTAATAAACATAAAGTAGAATGATCACCTTTCTGACAAGGCTCAAGAAAAACTGAGAGCACAAGCTCTGTAAAAGTAGAATTCATGTTGTGCAGGTGTACCTAATAAAGTGGACAGTGAGTTTATAATGACTGATAACTGTGTGTGTCAGGAGCTGAGTTCACCGTCTGTTGAGGGTCCAGTGGTGCATTCTGGGATAACATCTGGCAGCACCGTGCTGATTGTGTCTCCTCCCAACATCAGCAGCACACTGACAGGTACACACACACACACACACACACACACACACACACACACACACACACACACACACACACGTTTGTTTCACTATCTTTGTGGGGACCCATCATTGACATAATGCATTCCCTAGCCCCTTACCCTAACCTTAACCATCACAACTAAATTCCTAACCTTAACCCTTACCCTCACCCTAACCATAACCTAATTCTATCCCTAATCCTAAAACCAAGTCTTAACCCTCAAACAGCCCTTTAAACTTGTGGGGTCCAGCATTTTGGCCCCACAAGGCTGTGCAGACCCCACAAGTATACTGTATTCCCCGGTTTTTGGACCCCATGAATATAGTAAAACAAGCCTCGCACACACACACACACACACACACACACACACACACAAAATCGATGCAAATATGATCCCAGAGTTTTCAGTGTCAATACCAAAACAATACTTTTTTTTCAATACCTTAGTTTGGGGAATATATGTTTAGCTATTTTTCTTTTATTTTAAGAGTCTTTAATCCCTAATATTCATCGATAACCGGCCCTACTGTGCATATTTTCTACATAAATCAGAAAGACAACTCACAATGCAAATCTGCCGACTTCACGTCGTCCTCTGTCCGTGTCCTCAGATCCGATCCTGGAGAACCAGGAAGGCTGCGACTAAGCTGGGCGTCCATCGCGGCAGGCGGCGTTTCAAAGACAGAAGAGGACAGGAGGAGGCTGCTTCCTGTCTCTTGACCCTGGTGAAGCTGCTGCAACAGGACAAAAAAAAAGACTGCTGCTCAGTGTGTTGGACTGTGAACACGTCTACAGTAGACTTGTACAGTTGTAAATGAAAGTCAACGTGTTTAGGCTTCATACTGAACCCCTGGATGAAATGTGAATGACACAACAGTCCTGCAGTGCCAAAGAGACTCTAAAGACAGTGAAGGATGTGACTATGAACTTTAATGAACACTACATGTTCATATGTGTATATCATTTAAAAATAACATGACGAGAAAGAAATAAACTATTTCAAAAAGAATTTAAATGACGATGTAGCTGCCAGCAATGAGGTTGTGTGGTGGTACGGAGGCTCATTACTTTTCTTTCCAAGATATTTTTTGGGCATTTTAGCTTTTAATAGACAGGACAGCTGTAGATAGAAAAGGGGGGAGAGAGAGGGGGAAGACATGCAGCAAATGGCCGCAGGTCGGACCCGAACCCTGAGCCGCTGCGTTGAGGACTGAGCTCTACCAGGTGAGCTACCCAGGCGCCCGAGGCTCATTTCTTCTGTCTGGACTGGAGAAAGTTTATTTTAATAAGATTTATTTCTCTAGGGGTGGTGGGGACATGGGCACAGACATGTATGAGGCCCCTAACCCTACATAGGAAGACGTTAAACTCAGTCTACTTTTCTTAAAGATTATTTTTTGGGGGCTTTTCCCTTTATTACATAGTAACAGTGGATAGACAGGAAAGGGGGAGAGAGATGGGGGATGACACGCAGCTAAGGGCAGCAGGTCGGATTCGAAATCGCGCCGCTGCAAAGGACTCCGCCTACATGGGGCGCACGCTCTTGCTGGGTGAGCTAGAGGCCACCCCAAGTCTACTTTTCATCTATTTTTTTTTAGTCATTTTGAATTTTTTTAGTAGTCATTTTGGGTAGTTTGTAGTCGTTTTTGTCTCTTCTTTGTTGTCATTTTAGATCTATTTTTAGTCATTTTGCACCTCCTTGTGGTCAGTTTGTGGCTGGTTTGTGTCATTTTGTAGTCCTTTTTGCATCCATGTGATGAATTTGCATCTAATTTTAGTTTTGCATCTTTTTGTTGTGGTTTGGCATCGACTTTTCGTCATTTTGCATCTTTTTATGGTGATTTTGCGTCTACTTTTAGGCGTTTTGTGTGTCTTTGCAGTAATTTTGGGTTGTTTGCAGTCGGTATGTGTAGTTTTTTTTGGCCGTTTTAGTCTATTTTCAGTCATTTAGCATTTCTTTGTGGTCGTTTTGCATCTCTGAAGTCATTTTGTGTTGTCTGTAGTCGTTCTAAGTTTGTTTTGGACAGTTTGTGAGTCAGGACCCCTGACCCCAAAGCCCATGGAAGGAAACGGACATCCGGCGGAATTTCCGGCGGCACCGGAGCAATCCGGGAAGTGGAACGTCGTGGATATAGACCTTATAGACCAGTGTTTTTCTCAAATGGGGGTACGTGTCCCCCTAGGGGTACTCTGGAGGACTGCAGGGGGTACGTGTCCCCCTAGGGGTACTCTGGAGGACTGCAGGGGGTACGGGACATTTTTTGCTAAATGTTTTTCAGTTACAAGGCTGTAGTTACTTCTACTGTCTTTTTTTTCTCTCCAAGTTTGTCGCTTTTTTCAAAGTTTTTGTCGCTGTTTTTGAAGTTTGTCACCTTTTTTGAAGGTTTTGTCGTTTGTTTTGACCTATTCTTTTTTTCTTCAAATTTTACGGTATTTTTTTCTTCAAATTTTGTCTCTTTTAAAAGTTTATTTATTTATTTATTTTTTTTTCGCTTTTTTCAAAGTTTTTGTCACTTTTCGAAGTTTGTCGCTTATTTGAATTTTTTGTCACTTGTCATCCTATTGTTGCCTGCCTTCTGTTTTTTTTCCCAAAGTTTATATTACTTTTATTCTTACTACCGTCTTTTTCCAAAGTTTTGTCGATTTTAAAAAAAAGTTTTTGTCGCCTTTCTCCAGGTCCAAGGCTGTTGTTTAGTAAATCTATCGCTGACATCGCTGTGTTCTTCCTCTTTATATAGAATTTTTTTTCCTACCAAACATTATTCGCGCTGGTTAGGGGGTACATGGCTTAAAAAACTGTTCAAAGGGGGAACATTATTGAAAAAAGCTGGAGAACCTCTGATATCATAGACAGTGAGTGGGGGGATTTTAACATTATTTGCCACAGCGCCCCCGCCAGGGCAATTCATGTCATTTTTGAATGCCAAAAATGACCAGATTCTGGTCTGTGATTGGTTGATTATTACACTTTTTTTTTTTTTTTTTTACAGTTTTCTCTGCTCCTTTTGTGTGACTCATGAGCTCATAACACACACTCTCACCGCTAACCTAATAACTTCCCTGTCTGCTACACTCTCCTCAGTTAGTGTTAAGCAAAGTGACGTTCAGAATATGATTGAATATAATTAGAATCGTTCCCAGCAGGAAGTGAAAATGATATCCGTATCATGGTACACATGCTGAGGGGTTTCAATGAGCCGAGCCTGCACAGAACACAGATATAATAATATATTAATATGTTGTTGAACGTTCAGTAGTTTCATTTATGAAGAAGGAATCTAAACTCTCGTAACTACGGAATCTCTTACTCTGAAAACTAGACGATAAACAAGCTTTAAAATAAAGCAAAATCAGAGCAGAATATCATTTATTTATTCCCATATCATGGATAGCTGCAATCTCTCTATTTCACATATTCGAGAACAATGGGAAAATGACTTGGGGTCGCAGCTGTCTGATGAGGAATGGGATATGGCTCTTACTAGAGTCCACTCCTCTTCCATATGCTCCAGACATTCTTTAATACAATTTAAAGTGTTACACAGGTTGCATTTCTCAAAAGCCAAATTAGCAAGAATATTTCCGAACGTAGACCCATTATGTGATAGATGTAAACACACACACACACACACACACACACACACACACATATATATATATATATATATATATATATATATATATATATATATAAATAAAATATATATAAAATATATATATATAAATAATATATTATATATATATATATATATATATATATTTTATTTATATATATATATATATATATATATATATTTTATTTATATATATATATTTTATATATATATATACTTTTTTTTTTATTTATATATATATATATATATATATATATATATATATTATATTATATTATATTAATGGATTTCTCTCATACATGATCTCAACATAAACCTGCTGTTTTTCTGTAAAAAAGTCTGTTGATAACAGACATGTTTTGGCCTGTATTTGTTACCATTTTGGCTAATTGACACCACTAAACGTATGCCGAAATAGCTATTAATAGTTTCTGTTTACAATGTACCTATAGGCCGGGAGCCAGGTCCACTCCATATCAAGTTGATAACGACCACCCCCAACTCAGCCCCGTTTGGTCTCAGGGGCCAAAAAAAACTAGCAGAAAAATATTCTGGGGATTGCTGCCTTTTTGCTGTCAAATATCACCCTCAACATACCCCAAAAGACAAAAAAATGTCTGTCCGCATGACAAATTGTCATCAAAAGTGATCATTTTCAAGCATTCTATTAAAGATATCACTGCCTCAAATGTACATGAAAGACTTACCAAGTTTATAAGCTTCAATTTAAGTCCAAGATGACCTTTCTATCTAGAGGATTTCAGCTGGTATAACCAAAGTCCTCCACTGTTCCTCAAATCGGACAAAACAGAACTCTCAAGCATTACCACTCCATATGGGATTAAGCATATTTTTTTTGCATATGAACAATATCTTAACAAGAGTTGAGACTTGACTTATGTACTGCTATACTATATGAAGTGAATTACCTTACACATGAATAATATTATTCACATAAACACACTAACCCAGTGGTGTAGTCTAATGTAGTGTAGTGGGTATACTGTACCACTTTTTTTTTTTTTGGTCTGGCCTTGCATGCGTCCACTGGTGCTGACTGCACTTAAGCATTCAAAGGCAAAGGGAAGGTCCGTCCCATAAAGATTCCTTATCAGAATTCAAAGTTTATTCAGTGAAGATGAGGAAGAGGAGGAAAATGATGATTGAGAGTTTATATTCTACACTAATACAATACACTAACATGACCAGTCGTCAAAGTACAGCAAAAAGATCTAAGAACCAAAGAAATGTTTTCTATTTTATGTTTGAGCTGTATTTTAGCTGTAAAGAATGTTTTCCTGTACAGAAGGTTACTAACGTTTACTCAATTGAAGGTTGGCTTTTTGATAACAGACTGCACACTAGAGTTATCTTTATTCCTTGTGTTGCGAGGACTTTGTGGACTTTAATAAATCTCACATTTGGTTAATTGATTTTGTGTGATTGCACCCTATGTTGCACCCTGACCCCAGTCCACCTAGGGACATAACATTACTCACTTTTCATGCAATTCACTTCATATAGTACCGCAGTTCATAAGTCAAGTCTCAACTCTTGTTAAGATATTGTTCATATGCAAAAAAAATATGCTTAATCCCATATGGAGTGGTAATGCTTGAGAGTTCTGTTTTGTCCGATTTGAGGAACAGTGGAGGACTTTGGTTATACCAGCTGAAATCCTCTAGATAGAAAGGTCATCTTGGACTTAAATTGAAGCTTATAAACTTGGTAAGTCTTTCATGTACATTTGAGGCAGTGATATCTTTAATAGAATGCTTGAAAATGATCACTTTTGATGACAATTTGTCAGGCGGACAGACATTTTTTTGTCTTTTGGGGTATGTTGAGGGTGATATTTGACAGCAAAAAGGCAGCAATCCCCAGAATATTTTTCTGCTAGTTTCCCCTATGTGTCAGGATACACCATGCAACATTTTAGGGTTATATGACCATTTATGTAGCTGCAGTACCTTAATATTCACAATTACATCATTCCGCCAAAAGCTTTTCCCAAAAAGGGTTTTTTTTTGGCCCCTGAGACCAAACGGGGCTGAGTTGGGGGTGGTCGTTATCAACTTGTGATGGCCCAAGGTATAAGATAATAGGAAATAATAGTGAGAAAAAAAAGGTAGCAAAAAACATCCTAAGGAGTGGACCTGGCTCCCGGCCTATATATAACTGGGTTAATTTGACACTGCAAAGACGTTAAACTGCGATGATTCTCAGGCAAGTTCTGAAGCGCCTTTTTCCCCCTTTTTGATTTCTAAGCGGATTTACGGATGTTTATTCGCGATGGATATCAAAAATAATTATATCCTGGCGAAGTAAAAGTCACACTGAATCTAAAAATATGTGTACCATGTATGTAGACTGAATTATGAGTGTGATAAATACCGTAATTGTCTCCATGAGCTGTGTGTCACAGCCAGTGCAGCTGCCGGCGGTTAAACAACTGACTTCCGGTTGTTTTTAGATCACTGTAGACATTCCTCCATCTTGTTAATTAATCATTTGATCGGCTCCTCTGATATTTGTCTTAACTGCCACTTTATAGATCCAGAACACTTTATGTTGAATCTGATGCAGTTCTTCATGAAGAACACAGAGAGGCAGTGTTGTCATATATTTATATCTACATAATGTGATATCAGATTTAAAAAGTATGGTAAATGTCATGATTTACTGGAGTAAAAACTAATGCTGCGTTCCAGACCCAATTTTTAGCCCGTAAGTTACGACTTCAAGTCACGACTCACGACTTGGTAGTGTTCCAGGCAAAGTTAATGACTAGCGTTAGCTAGCGCTAGCTGATACTAGCGATTTATAGTCAGAGACATATTTTGGGCATAATTTAACAAACATAACCTGTAGTAGTACACAATCGTATGTGTATTGTTTTGATGACAATGTGCAGAATTACTTTACTGTTGCATATTTATTTCTATTTCTCTCTGTTAATCACCGGCATCTGTACAGCATCAACCGACCAATCAATCAATTTATTGTATGTACCAATTTATATATATATATATAATGTGTATATATATATATATATATATATATATATATATATATATATATATATATATATATATATATATATATATATATGTGTATATGTGTATATATATATATATATATATATATATATATGTATATATGTGTATATATATATATATATATATATATATATGTGTATATATATATATATATGTGTATATATATATGTATATATATGTGTATATATTTATATATATATATATATATATATATATGTGTATATATTTATATATATATATATATATATATATATATATATATATATATATGTATATATATGTGTATATATTTATATATATATATATATATATATATATATATATACGGCCAATGGGGAGTTCCCAGACCCAACATCTTGATGTGGGTCTGGCTTGTCAGGCTAGCACAAAGAGGTTTTGGTGAAATATCTTCATGTTTGTCCACGTCAGGAGGAAGTTTCTGTAGAAAAAAAACTAAATCAGTGTTAGTTTGTGTTTTATTAGTTGAAATCATTCCCATCAGTCAGTTCCCAGCTGGGAGTTGGACTCCAGTGTTTTGCTGAAGCTGTCAGCAGTTTGCTGTGTGAGCACATCTCCTCTGAATGATAAACAGGAGGCTCCTCTGGGAATCAAACTCTGTGGATGCTGTGTGTCCTCGCCTCAGGCTGCCTGACATATCACTGCGGTTTGTCGGTTAAACACAGTTTTCTGCTGTGAAACATCCAGACGCCACTTCTTCTAATGCACGGATAATAAAAAGTGAAACCTGATGAACCCACTGGAGCTCTTTGGTCTCTCAGTGGGACTGAGCATCAACACAGCTGTCATTCATTCTCATTTCTACTCTACGTGTAGATTTTAAAAGTTTGTAGTTTTTATTTCAGAGGACAACGAGGCTGCTAATGAAGATATGAAGCTGTTGCATTGTGATCCTATAAGCACTATTTCTGTGGTGTATTTCACTGTACTTAAGTGCAATTCTGAGCTACTTCTTTATTTATTTTATACCACTTTCTACTTCTACATCTCAGAGGGAAATATTCTAGTTTTAACTCCACTGCATTTATCTGACAGCTTTCGTTACTTTACAGATTACATTTCTTAAAAATAACTTTTGATTTATCTCATACACTTAAGGAGAAACCTGTAAACTTGGCAGGACTTTTCACCATGATGTTTAATAACGATGTGAAAAAAGTCAGTTACAATCTTTATTATCTCCTAATTATTACAAATTCTGACCCAGTGTCTCATACTTTTACATTTAAAGAAAAAATCATAATTTCGATTTAGTGTTTGACTTATTTAACAATTAAACATCTCATAATGTACCGTACTTATCGAGTATTTTTTATTGTTGTCATACATACTGTAACTTGTCATACAGATCAGAGACCAAGCACACAACAGCCAAACCAGGATTTAAAAATGATCAAATTTAAGTTAAGAGCGGATCATCAACACAACCGATGCATTGCAATCTTTCAGGTTTTTTTTGTACTTTTAATGTAACATTTCCTTTGAAAACCAGTTTACTGACTTTGAGTCAAGTCCAGTAGGATTCTGGAAGTGGATCACTGACACTGTGGTGTTTTACAGTGTAATAATACATGTAAAAGAATAAATGTAAAAAACAAACATGTAATGTATGAGGTCTGGTGTTTCAGGTGTGACTGAAGTCTGCAGTCACGACAGTTACAACATGGCACAGAGGATTTTGTTATGAAGCGACATTTAATATCAAACGGCACAAAAGTAGAAAAAGAGATATTTGGCAAAAAATATGAAGTTTGAATGAGGAGAAAAATGTGCAGAAGGCCGCAGGACCAGTTCACCAACCTAAAACTAGCATCGCACCTGCTGTTTAGTCATCAGAGCTGCTCTGAACCAGATACACATCTGTGTATATGTACTGTATCTGTGTGTATATAAATACATACTGTGTACAGATACCGTATGAGCTGAGGGTTCAGCTGTCTCACAGATGGCGGTCACAGGTTTGTCATCAGGTTGTTTAAACCAGTGGTTTCCTAACCTTTTCGGCTACATATAAGCATAATGTCGAAGAGACATTCTGAGATTAATAATGCCCAAATAATATTGATACAACATGAAACATGCCTATATTAATGGATTTAATAACTCTCTGTCTGTCTGTCTTCTATTTGGGGGATAATCATGATCTAATGCTGCATTCATGTGGCGTTGGAATCATCGGAAAATCAGATCCCGTGCTCGGAAAATTAATGTGAATGCCCTCCTTAATTTGGAAAAAAACAACTCGGTAAGTGGACTAGTCTCGCATTGCCAGCTCTATCTCCACAGCGCTGTGGAGTAAGGTCTGGCTACACCACAGATGCATTCTGGGATTGGAGAAAAAAACGCTCTGGGTTGTTTGCATTTCTTTTAAACCAATCACAATCGTCTTGGGCGGTGCTAAGCTCCGGACGCAGCGACGGTAGCTCTGCTAAACAGTCTCGGGAAGGAACTTGTTTTGGTGGAACATTTGCACCCCGCAAAGAAAACGCCTCATACAATATTAAATGAAGTTAACTGTTCACACAATACAGTAAGGTGAGATACTTGAGTGCATCGCCGTGTGTACTTCGTCCGAAGCCATCCCACCAATTGGTCCCAAAACGTCCCAGTTAGAGAGTAAATGCAGTAAACATATTCTTGCAAATCTTTACATTCCCTGAAAGAACCAAGCAGGCTTGCCTTCACATTTTCTTCAAAATTTGCCATTTTAAATGCGTAGCTTGCTAGCTCGAAGTTTGTTGTTGTTTTCCGAAGTGAATGGAGATTGAAAATGGCAGCACACACAGAGAGAGCGGAAGGTGAGGGACATGCGGCGTGTGATGTCAGGCAATTATTCTGGAAATGTACTTCCGTTGATCCAGACTAAGTGGGCGAACATTTTGCTACACGACGTGCCGAGTTGACGTCATATTACGCAGAAACATGGACAGAAGTAAATGTTGGGTTTAAAGTAAACACGTATTAATTCACGTATTGCATACACATTTTTTGCCCACATGCAATTTGTAATATGGTATCAGGTTGTAACTGTTAGTTGCTGTCCACCTAGATTGACCTTGATTAGTTACAAAAGTTATTTATTAACGTTAACCTATTAACAAGTCAGGTAAATCAGGAAAGAGCTATCAACATGTTGTTTAAACGCTCTGAGCAATAAAATACAACACATCCTCTTTGTAGCGTCCATGTTTCCACATTATGAACACCATATTTCCCCCCATGATTTTTTTAAGATTATTTTTTGGGCTTTTTCCACCGTTATTTTGATAGGACAGCTAGGTGAGAAAGGGGAGAGAGAGGGGGAAGACATGCAGGAAATCGTCACAGGTCGGATTCAAATCCTGGACCTCTGCGTCAAGGCATAAACCTCTCAGTATATGTGCGCCTGCTCTACCCACTGATCCAACCCGGCCACTCCCCCCATCATTTTAAGTGGATTTATGGACGTTTACTA
This sequence comes from Sander lucioperca, assembly GCF_008315115.2. Taxonomy (NCBI): domain Eukaryota; kingdom Metazoa; phylum Chordata; class Actinopteri; order Perciformes; family Percidae; genus Sander; species Sander lucioperca. The sequence goes on along the minus strand of NC_050192.1, from coordinate 18,783,911 downwards.
ACAATGAACATCAGAAACAAGATAATATTTCACAATAAAACAAGCAAACTTAAACAAAAGAGGTAATTTGTGTGGCAGAAATTAGATTTTTCTCTTATTTCGTATCTTGTTATCCATCTTGTGACCCCCTCTGGTTATTTTGCCACCTTATCGGCTGTCTCACGCCTCAGGTTGGGAACCACTGCCCACACAAAAATAAATGAAATAAGCCCAAAGGATGAATGCCTGTACAAACGTGTGACGACTGTCTGAATCATCTGGAGTTGAAATTCCAACGCGCCTCAATGAGTTCAGACAGATGATTAATGTGTGGCGTCATCCGGGTGGCTTCATTTCGACGCTCGACAACTGCAATTTGCCTTTTCTGGTTTAAATACTACCCTCTCTAAAAACAATGCCTGCAAGTGCTAATTTTGTGTGTGTGCTGCTGCTCACATATAATGGTCTGGTTCCACCACACTTAATGAGCCTCATCACTACCTTTGCCCCTTCCCATGCTGGAACATTTCAGCAGGGAAGACTGAGTCCCCAGGCAGCAGTTTTTTCTCCTGTGATCCATTTAAATACAATAATCTCTCAGCGAAAAACCTGTTTCTTCATGTGCAGAACGTCTCTCTATGATGCAGGAAAGTGGCAGTGTGGCTGCACAATTATCGTCTTTTCCCTTAAATCCTAAGTTTTAAATAGTTCTTCCTCATCTTAGGAGCGGTCCTGGATTGGTATTGAAAAAAATTGTAAAAAAAAAAAAAAAAATTCTTTCCAGAAATACAAAGTCGATACATATTTTTCTCACATGGTCAGCTCTTCAGTAGTTAATTTCACTTCTTAGAAAGGATTTCCAAAATCATTGCTGCATTAACTAGCAGGGCACTCAGGGCCATGTCTTATCTCGCAATGTTAACAAAAGTGAAAAATAATTGGTGTGTTCATGTAATGTCTTCTTGGCGAGTAGTCACCACGTCCCAAAGCTTCTGTGCTGTGAGGACATGTGTGAACCTTCTGCCGTGATTAGGGCTTTTAACTCCCCCCTGACCCCCCCCCCCCCTTTGCCCTCGAGTTTGAATACTTCTGCGGTGACGAAGCTGGTAGCGAACGGTGAACCTTCAGAAACCTCTGGAGGACCTTTTGTTGTTTGTTTTCTTGCAAACCCGCGAGCGTCACGCCGAGCGCCAGGCAGCTTCAGCCAACCAGGGATCGGAGCGCCGCCACCAGGCCGAGCCTCACACCCAGCCCTGCCCACGTGGGCCTGGAGACGACTCCGCCTGCCTCCAGCTGTAATTTGTAGTCACAGCTAGCGGTGGGGTTAGCCTGGGTGGGGTTAGCCTGGGTGGGGTCAGCCTGGGTACGACCAGTCGTCGTGGTGATGCGGCGTAACATGAAGTCGTATTTCATGGCCGAGTAGTGATCGGGACCATGCGGGACGTTAAGAGTCTCCGTCAAAACCTCGTGACCCGGGTACGTCACCTGTCAATCAAAGAGACCAGAAGAAAGTTAAAGCGTAACTCTCGCCAAAATGCAACCTAGGGTCTTTTTGTGAATGTACCTGAGTCAAACTTTCGTTTAAAAGCATAATTAGAACGGAAACGCCACTTTTAAGACTGACCGTATTGTCGTTTTTCGGTCAAATGGCCTTTTGAATGGGAGTGCTAGGGGCACTACTATGATCGCATCAAAATCACTATTTTACTAAACACTAAGAAGGCTCGACACAACATGACTTTAGCAAAGTGAGTTGTTCAAAACCTTTCTTTTTAGTAAACTCTGTGTACACAAACAATGTTCTCAATGCTGGAGTTGATGTGTAGAGCCCCTGGTGATACTTGGAGCAAAGTCTCATGTTGTGTCGAGCCTTCTTAGTGTTTTAATAATAGCTATTTTGATGCGATCATAGTAGTGCCCCTAGCACTCCCATTCAAAAGGCCATTTGACCGAAAAACGACAATACGGTCAGTCTTAAAAGTGGCGTTTCCGTTCTAATTATGCTTTTAAACAAAAGTTTGACTCAGGTACATTCACAAAAAGACCCTAGGTTGCATCTTGGCGAGAGTTGCGCTTTAATGTCACATAAGAGGGTAACTGTAACTTATGAAATGTTTATAATGCCCATGCTGTTCAGGCGTCATCACTGTGTGTGTGTGCGTTTACTGTGAAGCTGTAGTTTCCAGGCAGCAGCAGTCTGTAGTATTCTCCGTGTCGGTCGGTTCTGAATGGACACATATTGGTGCGACCTTTGACCTCCACCACCGCGTTCTGGACCGGCACTCCGGAGCCATCGAACACACGACCTTTGACCCCTGAACACACACACACACACACACACACACACACACAGATGGTATCAGGTGATTGTTAATTATTGATCCGGGGTCAGTTTCAGCAGAGAAGAGACAGACAGGTAAAGGGAAAAGCGGGGAGAGACAGTCAAACAGATACACAGTCCTGTCTCTACCACAGACAGGTAAACAAGTGGACAGACAGGCAGGTAAAGAGAAAGACAGGTGGACACAAAAGACGCAGACAGGTAAACACACAAGTGAACACATTGACAGATTAAAGATACAGACAGACAGGTAAAGATACAGACAGGCAGATACACAGACAGACAGATGGATGGACGGATACACAGACTGGTAAACAAGTGGTCAGACAAGTACAGTACAGACACAGACAGGTAAACACACAGGTTAACACATAGACAGTTAAAAAGAAAGACAGGTAAAGATACATACAGACAGACAGGTAGACAGACAGGTAAAGAGACAGGTAGACAGATGGGTACTGACCCAGGTGGACCTGCTGGATGAAGGCCAGCAGAGACTTCCTGTTCTCCGTCCACATAGCAGGAAGTTGTTTGACTGGAGGAAACTTGCAGCAGGAAATCTCCAGAGTCAACTCCAAACACTGCGCCCACACGTAGTTATAGTCCTGCATCCCACCTACACACACACACACACACACACACACACACACACACACACACACACACACACACACACACACACACACACACACACACACACAGGTGTGATATCTGTTTAATAATGTATTATAAGCAGATACATTCAGTATTGCATGAAGTAAACGTTTTGCAGAGTCTATTTGTCCGTTTATATATGTCAAAGAGGACTGAGTTTTTGGAACTGAGATGGAACTCTTGTTCTCTTCTAGGTCTTTTTAAAGTAGAACAAATTTCTACTTCATGTGAGGTTGTATGAGCGACTTGTTTTTACCTCCTTTGTGTTGTTGGCTGACTTTTTTGTGTGTATGTGTGACTAGGCAACTTTCATCAGGTTACAGTTACACACAAAAGCCTTCATAATGGACCTTTTTCACAGCAAACAGTTTGACTTGCCATAGTAGGAAAAGCACAGCTGAAATTGATAACCTTATCGATGGCTCAGTTCCATCAAGTGTCCCAGTAAGCTATTTCAGTGAGTCAGCATGAACAATACCAGGACCTCTCCTAAGTGGAATGCAGCCATCATTGCTTTTCCTACTATGACATGTCAACATGTCTGCTGTGCTTTTTTTAGAGCATGTGCACACATAGTATGTACAACTGCTCTGTGATCAGGGTGGCTTTCCTGATCACAGAGCAGTTGTACATACTATGTGTGCACATGCAGGACCCCTCTGACCCCCCTCTACCACTCTTTCCAGTTACTACCATCAGGCAAGCGGTACAAAGTTCCACTGGCCCGGAAAAACTGTTACAAGAAATGTTTAATTCCCTCGGCAATAACCACTCTGAATAACATAACTAAAGACACTGTACAGCTGCGGTTTCGTATGTTATACATTTTTTAAAGGTGTGAGTTTTCAATGAGCCTTGTCGAAGGAGAATTTCTGTCACTGCTTTGTCAGTCTGTCCGTCCGTCCGTCCATCTCTCTATTTAATCAAATTTGCATGCCGGCTGTCCGAGAGAAAGAAATTTCCCAACCAAATTTCAAACCAAATCTACACCCTTGTGTAACCTTACGCCACCTTGTTGCCAGGACGGTGCATGTACAGTCTGTGTCCAGGTGTGCCCTCAACTCAGCACTTAATCAGGACTATTTTGGCTTTGTTTGTACGGTAAACTGTGTAATGTAAATAGCATTGAAATAAATATTGGATAATAAAACAAAGACACACTGACTGTCTGCACAGAACTTCAGGAACCTGGAAGAGAATAACCAGGATTTTATGAGTATAACCAGAGTTGGACTTATTAAAGGGTAACTTCTGTATTTTTCAACCTATTTTCCCATGTTTTTGTGTCTAAGTGACCGATGGGAACAACAATCTTTGACACTGGTCCAGTTTTAAGCAAGACCGCTGCAGTCGGAAGCAGGGAAACAAGCTGCAACGTAACGTTAAAAAGGCAATTGCGCACCTTCAGTTTCCGTCCATTTAAAGTGTGTGTTTTGCCTCTGACATGCTTTATTATTATTCTGAGAGACCGTCACTTTTAGTAGACGAAATTGAGGGTGGGTATTTGCGCTATAGTATAACATTGCAGCCCCGTCTGGCTCAATACTGGACCAATTTCAAAGATTTATGTTAGTCACTTAGACACCAATGTATTGAAAATAGGGTCCAGGTTGAAAACTACCGAAATTACCTTTTAAAAGGACACCAGTGTGCATGTACACGGACTAACTGGCAGACTAGACTTTGTTTATGACATGACACAAACCAGAAGTTGAATTAAACTAAAGCATCATTATCATTATTACATTATTTGGATCGTGGATGACCATAATATCCAGAAGCGTCCCCGTGTACAGCTGCAGACAGTTCCCTCAGGCAAAGTTGCTGTCAGTGAGGTGATCGGGTTGCAGTGATCACGTTTCTGAAAGAGGTCTGAAAAAAACATGACTTTAACCTTTGTGTTGTCTTCCCCGTCGACTGTGCAACTTTTTGTTTTTCTGGGTCAAAATGTAAAAAAAAATCCAACGTTTTGGTCGTCTTTTTCGACACTTTTGTCACTTTTCTGTCAAAAATTTTCTGCGCTTTTTTGACGTTTTTTTTTAAAGCTTGTCCCATGTTTCACTTTTTCCGATGTTTATGTCACTTTTTTCCAAGTTTTTGTCACTTTTCCCGACAATTTGTCACTTTTTTCCAAGTTTTTTGTCACGTTTTCTGATGTTTTTGTCACTTTTTTCTGTGCTTTTTTGACATTTCTTTCCTACGTTTTTCAATGTTCTATTATAAATTTTTCTTTACATGCTATAAAATTGAATAAAACACCCAAAATCAATGAAAGTAGTGAACTGATCATTTATTTAACTTATGAAGAGTGTACGGAACCATCCACGTTACTTTGTTTTAAAATTTGGTTGAAAGAAACCCACATTTCTGATATAGAAACTTTTTGAAAATGGGTCAGATTTTACCCGAGGACAACAGGAGGGTTAATTAAGGCGACATGCTGACCTGCCAAAGGGTACCACTGGTATCCGTTGGTGACGCCCTCCAGGAACGGCCTGCTGTCACTGCAGATGTCACCCTGGTGCATAGAAGCGTGGTTGTAGGAGTAAACCTTGGCTAGGTGGACGAACACATCGTCATCAGGGGTGACGCTGGCCCCGCCCACCAGCTCGCTGCCTGGAGAAACAGACGTGACTTGTATTTTGTGTATTTTTTAAGCCCCAAAAATCAGAACAGAAAAATACGTTGCACATCTATGACGTAAGACAGGTGCGTCGGAGGGGGACGAGCAGGTCAAAAGTTGCAATAAACCTCCCGCACACTGTCTAACTTGCAAAAATAAATTTAATAGCTGGCAACGTTTTGGTACCGAAAACTAGTACCGAAATGTTGCCAGCTATTAAATTTATTTTTGCAAGTTAGACAGCGTGCAGGAGTTTCTTTGCAACTTTATCCCCAAGTATAAAATATAATACTGTAGACATGAAAATGATGTTTAAATGAAAGACATTTTATACACAGGGTAATTAAAAGTGATTCACTAAAGACATTGAGGCTATAACAACTAAAAGGAAAAACTAAGTCATCAAAATAAAATATCAAAGCATGAATTAAAGAAAACATTTTTCAAAATAAAATATAACTGTAAATCAGCAAAGTGATCCAGAAAATTCAGTAAAACTGATTTATAGTAAGGGCTGCTGGTTTGCTCTCCACGTTGGGTTTTCAACCAAAAAAAGTAGATCTGCATTTGGTTCTGATCGCAGTGTGTGGGAAAGTTGCTCATATGAACTTGAATATTTATCTGACGCTGCTCAACAATATCATGAGTCTAAGTTTGTTGTTTCCTGTCTCTCTTTCTGCTAAAAATAAATATACCAAAATATTGTCAATGGATTGTTGTGGACCACCAACTTTTGTCTTTATTGAGTTATGGTCTGATTGTTGTTTCCTCCTCACTCAGATGTGGACACTTCTAAACCAACAAACGTGAAGTCATACTGCTGTTTGACAGTACTATGAAACTACAGTTACTCTGTGTGTGTGTGTTTACCTCCGTTGCTGTTGTCGTAAGGATAACTGGCCACCAAAGCACCTCCATGAAGGTTGGCAGAGAGAACAAAACTCTCGGTCCTCAACCAGCCAATCACAGCTCTGACCTGAAACACATCACACAGTAATCGGCCAATCACAGAGGGGAATTAAAACACATCATATTTTAAATATTGTTTAAAGGATAAAGCTGTTATATTTTTTTCTTAAACAAAGTGCATTTGTTGGGGACTATATTCAGTGGCGGATTTATCCCCATTTGGTGCTCTAGTGAGTACTTGTGGCAGCAGGACGGTCTGTGTGGGATTGAGTCAGAATAAACTACAGTGTGTGTGTTCATGGTGATGAAAGAACAGGTCACCCAGTGCAGCAGAGTGGCTCAGTGATGTGTTTTTTTGATATATCAGGCTGTGAAACACATGCAATACTACGATGATCTGTTTCTGCATCTGAACACACGGACACCGACCTCTGCCTCGCGATTCTGCTCGGCAAGCTGCGGCTGCCTCCGGAGACCAGCGAAAGCATCGGGGAAGTTCCTGTTCAGATCAACGCCGTTATAGTTGGCCCTGAAATTGACAGAGACATGGGCTGTTTACTGTGTTACTGGGGACTGACTATCTTCAGGGGCTCATTTAAAACAACAGCAAGTTTTCAGGATTGGAGGTCAGCAGCATTTGTCGCCCAGGTCAACCCCTAATCCGAGACATCGTGGTCAATTTAATTTAACCTTTATTTATCCAGGTAAGTTGATTAAGAACAAATTCTCATTTGCAATGACGACCTGTCACATTCACACAGTTCCACATTCATACCTGGAAGCTGCCCAGTACAACCACAGTCTGATCTGCTGGCCACTGAGCAGCTCCACTGGAGCGGTTGGGGTGAAGGGCCTTGCTCAAGGGCACCTCAGTGGTGGTAATGAGGGAGGGACAAGCGCTGCTCTTTCACTTTCCCCACCCAGATTTTATCCTGTCGGTCTGGGGATTGAACCGGTGACCTCCCGGTCACAAGTTCTTCAACCTTTAGGCCACCACTGCCCCCAGTCAGTATCAAACATGCTTTTTTTTCTTTTAACGCTGAAATGATTAGTCGATTCCAGCTTTATTCAACTTTTTTGACTTTATAATTTATTTAATTGATTGTATTTTATGTATGTCTCATTGCGTATTGCTGCTCCGCATGTTTACATGTGTCAAAAAATAGCTAAAATCTGTGTCTGGCTGTATTTTGTTGTTTCGCATTGCCTGCTTGCTTGGCTACATGTACTGTGTGGATGTGGATATTGTTGATATATTACTTTACTAATGTACCTGTTGCTCTGGTCTCAAAACATCTTGCCAAAGGACTACAGTTGTCAATAAGCATATGGCCAACACTAGCACATTTTGTTTTTTAATGTGCGTTGTCCTAATAAATAAATATATGAAATTAATAATTTTAGTCATTTGTCAAGCAAACAAGACAAAGAGTCTACAGCCATGCTGACAGGTATCAGAATCAACTTTACTGGCTAAGTATGTGAACACATACAAAGAATTTGATTCTGGTTTCAAATTAATAGTTCACCAAGGCTAGATGTAAAGTTAAGTGATCAAAGTTATTACAATCCATCCCATAGTCGTTGAGATATTTCACTCATCAATGTAGTTAGTCCAAGAGATACAGCAGCTGCTGCCGAGGCTCCCATGGGCAAGGCACTTAAGTTTCCCACGGTCTTCCTGCCACAAGGGAGTGAGTGTCGCTTTATACACCAAAGGTCGATTTTACTGCTTTCACAAAAAACATTTTGCTGATCATTTTTTTGCACTTTTACTTGTTATTGAGCATTTTACTGTACTGGTACTTTTACTTAAAGCTACATTGTGTAAGAATTTCTCCCATCTAGCGGTGAAATTGTATATGACAAACAACTGTTTTAACTCCTACGGTGGCCGAACCCGAAATGATCTCTTAGTATCTCCATCGTTTACAGGCAGCTGTTCTAGCCACTCCAATATTAACTTTGGTCTTGTTGCTTTGCCTGTTGCGTTGTCGTTTTAATTCTCTTTTTCGCTTCCCTGGCGAGTAATCTCCCCCTGGCATTGGTCACGGTGCCACTGAGTGTAAGAGGGCGAAATGCGGAGATATGTCCCTCTTTGGCTAATGTATTTTAAAGATGGAGGCGCAACATGGCGGCCGTCATTCGAGTGACTCGCCCGTATGTATTCTGAATGATTCTAAATGTCAGATTCTACGCTTACGAGAATACTTTGATTAGTTGGTGGAAGTAATTACACATGAATGAGTACATATTTGTGAAAGAACAAAGGGTTTTTGCTAAGAATCAACTCAAAATAATTACACAATGTAGGTTTAAATAACAAATCTGAGTACTTCTTCCACTTTAGTTCAGTGTAAATGTCTATTTTTTTGTCCATGACTAAAAAAAACAACATTATTACATTGTAGGAACCAGATTTTTGTCTGAATCACATCAACAGGTCTTATTTTATTTACAAACCAGAAAACAATTTAGCCAATGGGGTGAGGTAATGTGTCATTACCTTAAAAACACAACATCACTTCACGAGAATTAATAAAACTTACATTTGATTTAATAACATTCTTTAAATAAGTTTGTTTTTGCCCCTGACTGAAAGTGAAATAATCTCATTGGCTGATTCTTTCCACTTTAAGTTGCTCCAGTGAAACGTTTCCTTTACGGTACGGTTTGGAAAAGTGGTGACCTCAAACTGACCACACACACACACACCAACACACACCAACACACACACACAAAGGGGATAATGTGATGTGAAACGTTTCCTTGTACGGATTGGAAAAGTGGTGACCTCAAACTGACCCCACACACACACACACACACACACACACACACACACACACACACACACACACACACACACACACACAAAGGGGATAATGTGATTAAATCTAAAAGAGCAGTATAAATATTACAGTTGTTGTGAGTTAATCTGGCTGATTAGACCTCTGTGGATGTGTATAGACTGATTGATTGCCATCTTCCTGAGTTTCCTGTTAGCTTTGTTGCATCTGTTAGGGCGGGACAAATGACAGCTTTATTATTCTTATTGGTAGAAAGGAAGTGTGACCTAACAAATTCCCATCTAAGCTCCGGCCCACTTAAACCTAAGCAGAGGTCTAATCAGCTACATCTTAACATCTTCTTGTGAGTCCCTATAATGTTATTATAATATAATCAAACAGACACACACGAGACGCTACATAGTTCATTAGAATAAGTCAAAACACTTATAATTAGATACTTAGAGGCTTTTACCGTGACTGTAACCTGTGTGTGTGTGTGTGTGTGTGTGTGTGTGTGTGAGAGAGATACAGATCTACAGTGTGTGTCTGGTTTCCTGCTTATCAGTGTTGGGCGTTGGAGAGTTCCACAGTGTAGTCTATACACATTAAATGTCGGCTTCAAGTGTGCGTGTCGTCTCAAGACTTTAAGGTCTTGTTTTGACATTTGGTCTGACATGCACACACACATGTGTGTGTGTGTGTGTGTGTTTGTGCGCGCGCACGCGCGTGCGTGCGTGTGTGCGCGCGTGCGTGCGTGCAAGTACCTGCCCTGGCTGTACTGGCAGTTTGTGTCTGATGCATCGAAGCCGTCTGGGTTCATTGTCGGCAGGATGTGGATGCGGGTGCTATTCAGTAACTGCAATGACCACGTTTCGTTGTTACGGTAACCACGCACCAGGTCGTCGATTAGCTGTAGCAGCAGCACCCGGCCAAGAACCTGCACACACATACGTACACCAATTTTATGTAAGTTAAAATTGACCAAAAGCAGTATAGATACTGAGTAACATCTAGCTTTAAATTGATTAAAAGTTGAATGAAGTCTGGTGCTTTAGAAAGAACACAAACTACAAATATTGTTAAACTTCCTCTTGTCACTGCTGCTCAGTTTCATACTTTTCTTCATTCATTCCTCTATCCAAACATCTGTTTTTTTATTTTACATGACATGACATTTCAGCAGGATGCATGTTCTTTCCTGCTGGAAACCGGGGAGGAAGTGATGTGCGTGGAATCGAAATGCAACCCAGAGACGAGTCAGAGGCTGTTTTTATGAGACAGAGAGTTTAAAAAAAACTTTGTGAATGAATGAGAGCCTCAAGAGGCAGAAAGAGAGAAGGGTGGGAAAGGTGAAAAGGGGTCTGTGTGTACGTGTCTGTGTGTGTGCGAGTGTGTGTGTGTGCGTGTGTGCGTGTGTGTGCGTGCATGCGTGCGTGTGTGTAAAAATCACACACTTGTCAGGACTAGCGCTGCCTCAGGCCATCATTTTGTTTTGCTCAAACACTAGTCTAAACTGTCTCCCTCTTTTCTCTCGCTACTGCCGTCACTACTATCCAATGTGTGAGTCAAACCAACAATGTATGTATCCACCAACAAGTGTTGTGTGTGTATCACAGCCAGCTATATCATAAAAACACAGCAATGAGCCACACTTTTGCACTGGGTAACATGTTCCTTGAGTTTTGCTACGATCGATACCAGACAAATTGATCTTTTTCATGTTAGATTAGGTTCTAGGCATATAAGCACTCTTGCTGCACTCGCTTTCCAGCTGCTGTTGTTTTCATGCTTTATCATGTATGTGATCAAGCAATTAAAGGGATAGTTTGGATCTTTTGAAGTGTGGTTGTATGAGCTACTTCTCCATAGTCAGTGTGTTAGCTACAGTAGATGGTGGTAGGCATGCCCCCAGTTTGGAGAAGCAGGCAGGAGTACCGACATGGAAGCTAAGCAATGTCCTGGTGTGGACGGGGGTGGCAACTAAACGCATTTAAGACACCAAAAAACATCTATATCAGTTTAAGTTTAAGCTATATTTAGAATATTTTCAGCGCTTCACCTTGCTGTCAGACAGCTCTTTACAACGGGGAACTGAAGCCGTTATCTCTGCTCTCTTCAAAGCCACCAGACTCCTTTGAGAAAAACAGTCATTTTACCTCGCAGGACACGGGAGTTGCTGCTCTACTGCGGTTAGTTAGTTTGTGTTGTTGTGTGACTTTGGTGAATTCGAACCCTTTAAAACAGCAAAATGAAGAAGAAAAACATCCAAACTATACCTTTAAGCCTTGTGTATTTAAATGATTTCTAACATTGTAATATTTTTTTTTCATGCTGCTGTAAAACACAAAAATATATATATATTTTTCGGATTCACTAAAATACGTTGAACTGCTGCCCCCGTCCACAGCAGCACATGCTACAGTGCCGACCGCCATCTACTGTAGCTAACACAATGACTATGGAGAAGTATCTCTTAAAACATCCAAACTATCCCTTAAAATACCTTGAATGTCTTATTGGGTGGTAATTAAAATGATTAATAAATCATGCCCCATTTCTCGCCCCTACATGATATTATATCAGATACTTTTAAAAATAAAAAAGTATCTTTAATTCTAGCTCTGTTGTTTCCATTTGAAAAAGACTGATCAGCGGTGAAAGGGCTTGTGAAAGGGCAGTTTTCCTTTCTAACTTCAAAGAAGTTTAGATTAAACAATATTACAACAGTCCAGTGTTGTTTATGTTGCTGTGCATTAGCAGATGTAAGCTAACGTTCAGTGTGCCTCACTTCAGTTAAAATGTCCTCGGAAACAATAACAGTTCCAGAGTCAAAGACAGCAGGGCCTGTGTAGGAGTTTGCCGCTGAGTTAGAAAACACAGGAAATCTCAGTCCCCTCTCTCGCCCACACGTACACAAACACACAATGTTCTTTTTTTTAAACCTACACAATCAATGTAAGAAAACAAAACTGATACTGTGAGCAGATAAGAGTCGAAAGGCGGTGGCTGCATGCTGTTCTTTTATTCAGTGTATCTGTGAACTCAGTTGGCTTCATCTGGCTGACTCCACAGTTGCTCGGAATCTAATTAAGTGTCCTCTAGGGTGTAACTAATGACCGAGACGCCCCAACTCAGAGTAGTTTCCTGTATTTGTGTCATGTTGGTTTCTCCGCCACTACGCCTCTTTAGGAGACTAGCGGCAAGTCCTGGGTGTATTGACTCCAACGGGAGAAGTGAACGTGAACACAGATTATGAGCGATTATTTCGCAAAGTAAACATTGGAGCCATTCTTCACATCTCCAGAACATTCTGACACTAAAATTTTTCAGACAGACGCAACAGGAGAAACTTTGTTTAAGACCTGTTTCTGTCTCAGGACCAAACTCTCGCGAGATCTGGCGACACAGATAAGCTAACGTCAGCTAACATTCGTGAACGCCCTAACAAAACTAGTCTCCGTGATGCTAAATATGTCTTTCAGCTGTGTAAATAACTAATGTTAGCAAAAGAAACTAACTATTCATACAAACTAAATCATACAAACATAACTTTTCATCCATCCACACGATGTTCACTACACTTTTAAACGAAGCCACGGCCATTTAGGAGACAGGAAGTGTGCACTGTTTCATACCATTGGCGCTGCCTGAAATGCGCTATCTTTAGTATAGAGGTATAGATCTTTGCTAATGATTATTTTCATTATGCATCTGATTGGCTAGTATGCGTTTCCTTTGTTGGTTGGATTGGTAAGGTTTAGGCATGAGGAGTGAGACTGGTTAGGGTTAGAGTAAGAATACCAGGGTTAGCCAATCAGAGACAGGAGTAGGACGGGCCTGGCCTTTGCCATACAGGGAAAATAAATATCACCTCCGGGGAACACCGAATTATACGTCGGTGACGTAATCTTCATCTTACGTGAAACAGTGGGCAAAAAAGCAAGAAACAGTCAAAAAGAATGTTCATTTTTAATAAAACTGAAGTGAAAAAATAAAAGATATTTTGGTGGGCAGCAATAGGTAGGAGGAACGCTCCGCCACGTTGCAATTCACCATTAAAAAGAAGAGGAAGAAGAGGTCAAACGTTGCGATCATCATTTCCGGTAAGTGCATAACGGCCATGTGTGATTTGAGACAACACTACCCTGTCGAAATTCACGCACTATAAGAACATGTGCACACAGAAGTTTAGAATGGAGACACAGCAAGAGATACAAAAGTAGGAACTCTCTGAAGGGCTGAGGCTGATGGGAATGTTATTAGTTCCGCAGGTATTTGGTCATTAATCAAAGTATTGGGCAAATCAAATATTTGACCGGATGGTGGCGCTAGAGGAAAAGTCAGTGGATCACCGAATTTAGTGCAATTCATCCTGAGGGGAACATGAATATTTATATATGTGAACCACATTTCATGACAATCCATCCAATAGGCACCCAACACAAAAGTGGGGCGCCTGTGTAGCTCACCTGGTAGAGCGCGGAGGCTCTGTCCTCGACGCAACGGGCCCAGGTTCGACTCCGACCTGTGGTCCTTTGCTACATGACATTCCCCCTCTCTCTCCCCTTTCATGGCTAAGCTGTCCTATCAAATAAAGGCCTAAAAATGCCCAAAAAATAATCTTTAAAAAGAACAAAAAAACCCCACAAATGTGAACTCCATTGTGGTGCTACAATCCTCAAAGTCATGAGGATTCAATCTCTGGGGAACAAAAATGTTTGCGCAAAATGTCACGGCAATCCATCCAATAGTTGTTGATATATCTTAGTGGACCGACCGAATGACAGACGTTGAAATATTCAACAATAGGTGTTTGTTGACATTCATACAGAGCTACAGTACAGATATGATCACTGACAGGCTCCCAAGAGAAGTTTAGCATGTTGGAGCTGTTAAGTGTGATGTGAGCAGATTAAAGCTGTCGAAAGACATCTGTGTGATTTGACATTTCTGAACATACCAGTTGTCAGGATCAGAATATGAGTAAACAAACTAAACACACAGAAGTGATTATTATCCAACAGCAGACTGCATTCCTGCTTCTGTCGGAACGAGACAGGTTTGTTTTTTTTCATCTCTGCTCATCTGAACAGTGACGACAGATACATCCTCACTCATCTGACCTCTTTCCGTCCCAGGGTTTGATTTTCTGTCGTATAGTGGACGTTGTTTGCTTTCCGTGTTTTGGAAGTTTTTGCCAAACAACACAGTTTCCCACCAGGGGCTAGATGTATAAACGATGAGCGGGTACAAAAAACATGCATACGCCTTTTCCTACACAAACGGTGGTATTTATACAAACAGAATGTGTGACGAGAATGTGTGCACCTCACGCATAGTACAGCATATGGCCAGAAATATGTGGTCACTCATACATTACACCCATACGTGATAGCACATCTGTCACCATTGATCGGCTGCAATACCAACGTCATTAAAGGGATAGTTTGGATCTTTTCAAGCGTGGTTGTATGAGGTACTTATTTATAGTCAGTGTGTTACTCATACAGTAGTAAAGTTGCATGATATTGACAAAATGTGATATTGCGATATCGATTATGAATATTACGATATCGATATTAATTTGGATATTTTTAAACATATGTAAAATTTACAAAAGTTACGGGAAAATGCATCGTAACAATATTCATAGATTCATAACAATATAGTGCACAGTGAGACTTATGTTAGGGGTGCACCGATCCGATATTAAGATCAGATATCGGTCCCGATATTGACAAAATAGCTGGATCGGGGATCGGAAAAATGAACAGATCCACGGGCCGATCCAGTTTAGTTCGTTTTTTCCCCTCCGTCGCACGTGTGCTGCATGCTGGAAGAGTTGAGTGTACAAATAAATAAGAATTCAATACATTACATCTATGTTATTTTGTCTTAGATAGGAAAGTAATGTTTAGTTAGGAAAGTCTGGTGCCTTTAGTCTCTTCCACATGGTGGAAGGAAGGTATAAGGTAGAAGGTATACAGTGTATTATTAATTCAACAACAGTATAGGATCGGTATCGGGTATCGACAGATACACAAAGCCCAGGCATCGGTATCGGGACTGAAAAAGTCGGATTGGTGCATCCCTAACTTATATACGGCTCTGTAGTGCGGCTGGACCACAGGTCGGTCGTGAATGAAAAATATTCAATCTATCCAACTCCAAACTCTGCCTGCACCGCCTTTTCTAAAGTTGTGGGATAGCTAACTGTGAGAAATAGGTGCGGGATGGGATTTGGTACCGTTTGACTAGTTCATTCAGAAGCTTCTTGAAGCCTTTTTTTTATCCACTGTGTGGATGGGCATCATATCTTTGGCCAAATAATAACGTTACAGCATTGGTGTTGTTGGTATGTCTCTTTGAGTTCTTGTCGTACTTTGTGCCACTAGCAAAAACACTCGCTAGCGAGGCTTGTTTGGCTAGCTCTGGCGTATTAACTGCAACAGGGTTTTTTTGGGATCGTGTCATGCACTCATGATTCGTTCCGTTTTGTTGTCTCTATCTATTTCTTCACTTACACTGTCACACTGTTGAAATATGCACACACGTCACGTGGTACGCTCCATAGGGTTTGTCACGTAGTGGACCCGTGCGCTGACATGCACTAACATGTGCAGGTGGCACGGTAACCACGGTAACTGGCCAATGAAATGATCATTATAGCGTTTCAAGCAGGCTCTAAATCAAACACAACTAAGCCGCGCAGTCAACAGACGGGACGCAGCGCTCCACAAAATAAACTAAATATTGCATACTTATTGTGACACTTTCGATATAATATTGCGCAACGTGATATCGCGATAACGATATTAAGTCGATATTTCATGCACCTCTATACAGTAGGTATGGAGAAGCAGGCAGACGGGGGCAGCAGCTAAACATATTTTAGTGCATCCAAACAAACTATTTTATAACACCAGAGTCACACAATAACACAACCAAACTAACCGATAGAGGCAGCGGTAGAGCAGCAACTCCGTATTTAGCGAGGTAAAATGAATGTTTTTGTCAAAGGAGTCTGGTGGCTATCAAGAGAGCAGAGCAGAGCTTCAGTTCCCCGTCGTAAAGGGCTGTCTGACAGCAAGGTGAAGCGCTGAAAATATCCACTTAAACAGATTTTTTTAGGTGTCTAAAATGTGTTTAGCTGCTGCCTCCGTCCACAGCAGGGCATTGCTTAGCTTCGGTGTTGGTACACAGGGTGTGATAAACACTGAATCAGGAATAAGATAGAAGCTATTGAAATCAAGATCACTACTCTTCATCTCCGTCACCGCCGTCTTCGCAGTATAAAGAGGACATAAAGTGTGTTTGTCAGGCTCACAGGGAAAAAAAAACTCCTGTGACACAGAAAGATGTTTTCTGGGAACTGCTAACATTATCACACACAATGATCTCCCCACGACACCTTTTCAACTTTTTTCAACTACATTCCTGCTGTTATAATGTGTGTCAGTGTGTGTGAGTGGACTCAGTGAAAAGGCCTTTTTCTGGACGTTTTTCTCCAAACCGACACACTCCACTGACTCTGTTTGCTGACTGTGTAACACACTGTGCAAGTGTGTGTGTGTGTGTGTGTGTGTGTGTGTGTGTGTGTGTGTGTGTGTGTCGAGGCGTGACTTGTCTATTTAAGGACATTTCCATTGACTTTCACACACACACACACACACACACACACACACACACACACACACGCACGCACACGCACGCACACGCACGCACACGCAGTCTGATCAGGAGTCGGCCGTCACCACGGTAACCAGATGCTGGTCAGAGCTTGCTAAGAGTTTCCTTTACACCATTTTTTTTCCTTTTTCATTTAGTTATCCCTAACCCATATTTATTTTGTCTTATTTCTTTAAAACTTTAAATGTATACAGTTTACATTTGTACCCAAGGCCTGTACTTAAGTAGAAATTCAATATACAAGTATTTCCATTTTCTTTTTTATCTTTATACTTGTACTCCACTACATCTCAGACGTAAATATGGTTTTTTTACTCCACTACATTTGTCCGACAGCTTCAGTTCAGTCAAGTGAAAACCCTGTATCTCCAGATGTGCTGATGTTGAATGTTTGTGATAAACTGAAGGATGAAGTGTTTTTCTTTTGCGTGTTGAGAAAATGATCCTACTTCTAAGCTAAATAAAGTCTTTAAGCAAGAAAATGCATCGTTTCAAAGCTGAAAACAGGGCTGTTTTTCTGACACTGTGAAAAGTTGAATGTTTAGAGATACGTGGTTCTCACAGGAAAGCGACACTACAAACATATGATGACCTTATAGAATATGATGGCATTGCTATAGATTAAACTACCTACTACTAACAGTATATGAAGGAGTTAAAATTAACACAATCTTAAACATCTACAGCAGGAAAATGCAACATACAAAGGTAAAAGATCTGAATACTTATCCACCACTACCTCACTGCACTGTGAGCATTTAAATGAACTGCTTCAGCTCTTTCTAAGTATACCTGAGTGTGAGATTTATTCTTCCTTGCTGTGACAGTAATGCTTGTACTGCCAGTCAATAAAGTTCCTGTCGGTTGCTTCTGTTGGAATCATTAATCCATAGATTTGTTTTATAATGTTGTCTAATGCTTTAATGTTGATTCAGCGTATACACACACACACACACACACACACACACACACACACACACACACACACACACACACACACACACACACACACACACAGTCTGTCGTCTGAATACAAAGTGTGTGTGGAGTGTGTTTGACTTGAATAGCTTTTGTTGATCTCTTTAGTCTCCTTTTAGTCCAGTTTCCTGTCAACAGGGAGGGGTCCTGATGTGTGTGTGTGTGTGTGTGTGTGTGTGTGTGTGTTCACTCACCTCGTTTCCATGCATGTTAGCCACATATTTAAACTCGGGGATGCCGACGGTGTGACGGCGAGGACTGAGACCCAGAGCCAAAACCCACAACTGCTGCCCTGAGAGAGAAAGAGAGTGAACGAGATTTTGTACATTTATACAAGTTACACTTTTGTGTGTTTCTGAGGGAATCTACTGAGGAAAAGATGTTTTTTATAGTGAATACGAGACTGGAGGTGGATATAGTTTAGCTCTAAACCGACTCCTGACACTGGCTTGGGATTCCACTGCTCCTCCATGGCTCTCGTGTTGCCTCCAGTAAAAACTAAATTTACATTTAAATGAAAATTATCACTTATCTACTAAGACTAGACCAATGATTCTCTGATTACTTTTTCACATCAAGGACCCCTAAACTGACACAAATTAGACCACAAACCCCCATTTGGTAAGATCGTGTCCCCCACTCGATAGGATTTTTGTTTTTAGATGTTTTATTACAGAAATTGATGAAACCCATGACCAAAATAGTTATATATTCTGTCATTGTGTTACTTACATAAATTATTCCCCTTTTTGCTGGGGACCGTCTGGAACCCCCTAAAGCAGAGATCTCCTGGGGCCCCTAGGGGGTCCTCAGAGTTACTGCAGAGGGGGTCACGAAATTATTGTTAATTTTTCTATTTTCAGTACAGAAAAATACTTTGAACATCTATAACGTGAGACACGTGCGTCAGAGGGGGATAAGTCAGTCAAACGTTACACTTTTTACACGACGTTTTTGGTACTAGACCAGGGGGACATTCAAAAATTCAAATATCTTAATATGAATCCAACATATTATTAGCAAATAGAAATCAGCCTACATTTGAAAAAAACACATATTGATGATAGGCTTACTGGCCTACAGGTAAGAAGATAGTCACTAATGTAGCCATCCAGAGATACAGTTAATCCTGAGGATTGACAGGTATGTTTAACACTAAAACATGATTTATAAAATCATACCAACAATTATTTTTATAGCTTAGTTTTCTATGCAGTAAAAAGGTATGTACAGTATAAAGGCTTTAGGCTTTTATTGTAGGCCCAGTTTAATACGCAACAATTTTTTTTATAAAATATGTAGTAGGGGGTCCCTGCTCCGTCCCTCTTCAGATAAGGGGTCCTTGGCTTAAAAACGTTGAAGACCCCTGCCCTAAAAGGACCCCACTTTAAAAACCACTGAACTAGACGACCCACACATGAGCACAAACACAGATTTTTCAGTCTTGACAGAAAGAAGCCCATATTGAACAAGTTAAGAAATACAGAGACAACCCAGTGGATTTGAATTGCATCTCTAGACAACTGCCAAAATCCCATAAAAATAGAAATTCTTGTGTATGCCAAGACCAGTTAGTCTTGTTAATTTATCTTACAATATGTGCAGAAATAGCAAAGATATTCAGGGAAAAATGTTGTTTGGATGAGATGGTGGGTTGAGAAACGAGGACTGTAAAACCATGCAGACAGAGAGTTATGTGAAGAGGCACTGAAGCCTGACGAACTGGACAGTAAAATATAATCACACACAAAGACATCTGCAGCCATGCTACAGTTGGCTGTACTTTAACACAGTGGTGCTTTGAGCTAACTGCTAACATCAGCATGCTAACATGATCACAATGACAATGCTAACATACTGGTGTTTAGGAGGTATACAGCCCTATTTTAACGATCTAAGTGCACGGCGTGAAGTGCATGGCGCTTAGGCGCATGTGCGTTTAGGGCGTGTCCAAATCCACTTTTGCTAGTTTGACGGCGGAAAAAAAGGTCTGTGCGCCGGGCGCGTGGTTCAAAAGAGTTGTACTTAGTGTCTTCATTAATCAGAGGTGTGTTTTGGGCGTAACATGCAATAAACCAATCAGAGATCATCTCCCATTCCCTTTAAAAGCCAGGCGCGTTTGGACCTTGGCGCATTGCTATTATGATGGAGGATTTGCACCGTAATATTTTTATTTGTAATCTTCTGCATGTGTGTGTACTGCTGCGTGTCCCTGTGTGTGTGTGTGTGTGTGTGTGTGTGTAACAAGCATAGTGTGTGCGCTGTGCACGAGCCTAGGCGCATTTTACTAATTCGCTGTTGAATAACATGAAATGCTGCGTTATTGACTTTAGACCAGGTTTTTGTTGGTCAATGGCGCGATCACCTCCCACTGCCTCAAGATAGCAATACCCCAAAAATTCACCTGAACACACCTCAATGTAAGACCAGCAGGCCCATGGGCGCACAGATGGGTGCAGGTGCATTTGCTATTTAAATGACGTGGGCGCTGGACGCGAAATTGACAACTGTGTTGGGCTGTGCGCTGCGCTGCGCCAGGTGCAAGATAGGACCCTGAATGTTTCTTTTTTTAAAGTTTTGGCTCTTGTCATTCAAATATAGGAAGGACATACTGTATGTACTTTCCGGCTAACATCTTTGTTTGAATTATTTTTTTAAAGATTATTTTTTGGGCATTTTCAACCTTTATTTTGATAGGACAGCTGAAGACATGAAAGGGGAGAGAGAGAGAGGGGGAATGACATGCAGAAAAGGGTCGCAGGTGGGAGTTGAACCCGGGCCCGCTGCGTCAAGGAGTAAACCTCTATATATGGGCGCCCGCTCTATCAGCTGAGCTATCCGGGCGGCCTTGTTTGAATTATAAAACGCATTTTAATTCAGTAGACTGAATATTTCTTTATGCAGATAGTTAAAAGAGTCTTTGAGGGTTTGTGTTGTTAAATGATCCTCTTGATTTTTTAAAGGTTGCCAGATATTTCTTTTCCAAGTAAGACAGAAGCTTAACTCTTTAACTTGAACTCAAACTGGAGCTAATATTTACCCACCAATGTGAGATTAACGCATGTTCTCAGCAGAAAACATGGGATCATTAACCATTTTTTGAAAAGGGATCATTGTTACAGATGCATCGATTACAAATTTCTCAGACGATACTGATGTGTAGACTTTTCATTTGCCCAAATTTTTTTTTTTTGAGCAAGGTAAACATTCCGATGTCCAGCCGTTGCATCGGTGCATAATCATCGTCAGTGTTCTCACAACCTCGAACACCTAAGCGCCAAACAAAACTGTGTACTCCACTTCTTAATGAAATTACAACCACATACATTAGATTTAAAGGCACAAATCAAACTTTAAAACATATAGCAAAGAAAACAACTAAAAGTGTATGTGGTAGTTTGTAAGGTATTTAGTAAAAAGGTAATCTGAAATAATATATACATTACTTTTGTATTCTTTAATCAGATTATGAAAGTTAAAAGGCTCATCTGATGTTGTTTTAGTGAGCAAATAGAAAAATAGAAATGAGTTTCCATGTTAACACGACTACTGTAACTAATACAGATGAATGAATGAAGCTCTGCAAGCCACAGCAAGTCTGTGACACACACACACACACACACACACACACACACACACACACACACACACACACACACACGGTAGTTAACCATAGTGGTGTGAACGAGTCATCAAAGCAACATGAGGGAAAACTGGCGAGCTGCAGACAGACGAGGTAACAAAAAACACACACACACACACACACACACACACACACACACTGACATACAGGTTGGACGCAGGCCAGCTGGTGTCTTAGATTAGCTCAGATTATCTTTGTGTGTGTATGTGTGTGTGTGTGTGTGTGTGTGTGTGTGTGTGTGTGTGTGAGTGATTAGCCACATTAAGACGTTACAGTCCCGTTATGTGATCACACAAACACCACCCAGACACACACTCAAAGCAGTCTCACGGTTGCCATAGTGACTGACACCAGATACTTTATCAGTCAACCATCATCCGGTATGTGTGTGTGTGTGTGTGTGTGTGTGTGTGTGTGTGTGTGTGTGTGTGTGTGTGTGTGTGTGTAATCGGTCTATTTTCTCTATGTACAATTTAGATTTATAAACTTCAGAGGCAAGTAGAAAACAACTTGTGCTGCAAGGCATTTAGAAAACCAAAAGTCATAATTATGAGATATTTTCGCACAGACAGACAGACAAAAAGTCAGACAGCGACCGGCCAGACGAAAGACACACAGTCCCACAGTCAGACAGACAGACAGGTGTGCTGTTACCTCTGACAGACTGGCCGATGCTGTACAGGTGTGTGATGGCGGGGTTGGAGGCGTTGACCTGGAGGAGGTACTGCTCGATCTCACGGTTGTTGTGGTAATGAAACTCCAACGTCGAGGCCGGGGTGAGGATGAGGAAGAGGAGGAGGAAGAGGAGGACTGATGACATCACTGCAGTGTGACCTGTAAGAGGAGATGGCCAACAGGTTTAACGTGGGAAGAACTCAAGTGTATTTCAATGGGAGTCACTGAACTGATGAGTCTTCGCCTACATTTCAACTTATTTAGAGAAAAACAAATGGGTCCAATTCATTAAAAGCTTATGAGGAAAAAGCTCAGGCAGCAGATAAGTCCAAAATAGGGCTGGTTATGAAACATCTGTTATCAGGTACAAAGGTACAATGTAAAGTCCTGGAACTAAACAAAGGTTCTGTTTACATTCAGTGTTACTCATTAAAACACACTATCTGCATTCTTGAGGCCTAACAAACGTGTTGAATGTTGAAATATCAATGTTAAGACTCAGAATCAGAGGAGGATTTATTGCCAAGTAAGTAACAATTACATGGAATTTGCCTTGGTGCATGCATACATAAACATGAACATATTAAAAAGGCAACAGGCAATAAATGTAAAAGATACAATAACATAAATAAACAAATAAAGTGGCAAAGATGAATCGATTAATTGTCAACTATTAAATTAATCGCCATCTATTTTGATGAACGATTAACTTATCCATCCATTGCCATCCGCCTATCCGGGGTTGCAGCTCCAGCAGGGGACTCCAAACTTCCCTTTCCTGAAGCCACATTAACCGGCTCTAACTGGAGGATCCCGAGGCGCCGATTAATCGGTTTATGTAAAAACTTCTCTGCTTTCAGCTTCTTAAATGTGACTATTTTCTACTGTAGTTTCTTCTCTCCTCTGTGACAGTAAACTAAATATATTTAAGTTGTGGACAAAACAACATTTGGGGAAACCCCGATCCACATGTTCTGACATTTTAGAGACCAAACAACTAATCGCTTAACCAAGAAAATAATCAACAGATTAATTGACAATGAAAATAATCGTTAGTTCCAGCCCTAAATATGTACAATATAACAATATGAAAATAAGCATGTATGGTTTAGTGCAGGGTGTGCAAAGATGTTGAGGTATGTGCAAAGGTTTAAGATATATAGTCTGGACTATATACCTCCACATTGCACACACTATATATCCTATATGTTGGCTTGCCATTTGGCAGGAATGTGTGTCACATTGCGTGCCTGCTGGAGCATGTGCATTTGCATTGTACATGAGATCCAAATCTATTGTGCTTCTGGGTATGTTTTAATCAGTTATAGAGCAACGTGATGATTCATTAGGAGTAGGGCTGCAACTAACGATTATTTTCATAGTCGATTAATCTGTCGATTATTTTCTCGATTAATCGATTAGTTGTTTGATCTATAAAAATGTCAAAACATGGTGAAAAATGTGGATCAGTGTTTCCCAAAGCCTAAGATGACGTCCTCAAATGTCTTGTTTTGTACAAAACTCAACGATATTCAGTTTACTGTCACAGAGGAGAGAAGAAACTAGAAGATATTCACATTTAACAAGCTGGAATCAGAGAAATCTTTTTTTTTTTAATAAAAAAATGACTCAAACGATTAATTGATTATCAAAATAATTGGCAATTAATTTAATAGTTGGAAACTAATCGATTCATCGTTGCACCTCTAATTAGGAGTTGTGTTTGTGTCCAACATTCTGTCTCTTTAACTCTGTTTTTGGTCTCTACCATAGACTGTATAAAAGAAGGGAAAAGAAGTGGACGTAACCACCCGTGACGGAAAGTGAGATCAGAGCATGTGTACAGAAACGGAAGCATTCATCCAGAAACTCAGGAAGTTGAGTGACTTTTGAATTGAACCTGTCAGCAGGAAGACACTGATGAACTTAGATATTTTGTTTGTGTGTTACATGAGAAAGTGAAGCAAATGTTGATTTAAAATGGGTTTTATCTGTTTTTATTCATATCATGTGTTTTGTCCATTTCAATGTTTCATTAAACAGTAACTAAACCTTTGTACTCTACATGCTTTTTGTACTCCTGATCTGCTGCCTGTAAAGTTTACTTTTCAATGAATATAGATAGATAGATAGATAGATAGATAGATAGATAGATAGATAGATACTTTCTTTATCCCGAGGGAAATTGTAGAGTGATGTGTAAAACTGTACAGTTGGTGGTGTGTGCAGATCATTTGCATGAACGCTGTCAGACTCACTGAGCTGAGTTTACAAACAGGTTGCTGTCACCGTCTGCAACTTCAGTTTTCATTTAAAAACTCTTCACTAAATCGTTTTTTGTTGATTTTGTTATGTTTTCGTATATTTTTACGCAAAGATATAATGTAACTTTTCTGCATAAAAATGTCTAAAAACAACTAGACCTATGAGCCTTTGAATGTCACCAAGGGATCAATAAAGTTTTATCTTAATCCACAATAATATATGATATTGTATTTTTTGATCAAAAAGTAAAAGGCAGCGATGGAAGAAGCACTCAGATCCTTTACTTAAGTAAAAGTAGCAATACGATTGCTGTCTTTCATGTAAAAGTATGCAAATCTATTAGCAAATGTACTTAATTGAAGTAGCCTAACAAAAGTAAACATACTCATAATGACTAAACACACACCTGTGAGTGTTTTACTCTCGTTATATTGTATTGCTGGATTATTATTACTGATGCATTCATGTCTAATTAGCATTTTACTGTTGTAGTTGTTCGAGGTGGAACTGATTTGAACCATTTATATACTGTGGGGAAGTTTAATGTATAATTAGGCTATGTACAACATATATTATAAAACATGATGAATTGTTATCTTGTACATAACGTATTAGTCTGTAAAGTAACTAAAGCTGTCAGATAAATGTAGTGTAATAAAAAGAACAATATTTCCCTTTGACATGTAGTGGAGTAGAATATAAAGAAGCATAAAATGGAAATACCTTGAAAAGTAGCTTGAATTTGTACTCAAGTACAGTACTTGAGTTGAGTAGGCCTACAGGGATACATTTTAGGAACCCTACAGCAGTGGAGCGCTGATTGCTGATCGATGATGAGGCACTAAGACTAGAGACAGTTCTATCAGTACCGACGGTCAGAGGTCTTACCTGTCTGCCACTTCGCCGGTCCGTATGCGACTCGAACACCGACCAGCACCGACCACAGTGACGAGACTGCTGCTCGTGCAGAGGTGAGACAGTTTACCGACGGGCCTGTATGTGTCTGTCCGCTTCTTTGAATGAATGTTACTAATTCACCAGCGGGTCTCCCTGTCTCTCTCGGGGAGAGGCGGAGCTTAGAAGTGTGTGTGTGTGTGTGTGTGTGTGTGTGTGTGTGTGTGTGTGTGTGTGTGTGTGTGTGTGTGTGTGTGTGTGTGTGTGTGTGTTGTGTTCTGTTGGGCGCAAACAGATTCAACAAGTCTATGAATGAAACAGAGTGATGATTCATTCACATTTTCGTAACAAATGTGTGTTTTTCCTTAAGTTCAAGTTCACTTACGGTACAGTGACACAAACATTCAACTTTGTTTACTTTTTACTTTGCATTTTAACATATTTTGTGGGCACCGTTCTCCCTTTGTGTTGACTTCGGGTCACATTGACCCGTTTTTAATTTTTGTTTTATATCAGAAAAATTGGGACGTAGAAATAAGCACTGAAAATATGTAGAAGAAAAATTTAAAAATTTAAAACGTTGGAAAAAGCGAAAAAAAAAAAAAAGTGAAAAAAGGCGTCAAAAACGTCGAAAAAAAAGGTGTTTGGGAAGACAACACAAGGGTTAATACATCCATGGTGGGCACTAACGTTAGTTAAAAACAAAATAGACGCTAACGTTAGGCTACCATTTTAGTTCCATTGCGACAATTCAATAAATAAAAACTAAATATAATAAATGTACCCACTTCGAAGTCAGACACTTAAATACAACGGCGGACAGTAAATAAATTAATTTTCGATACTAAAAGCTCTGTGAGGGTGTAGAACCATTAAGTGTATAAAATAGACATTGGTGCATTGAACTAGCATGCTAACGGAAGATTGCTAACGTGCTCACAGTGACAATATGCCAAGAATGTTAACTAGCTTAGCTACAAGTTACCATTTTAGTTAGGGTGCATGCTAGCATTACTTTATTTACTTAATGAGACAAAAGAGGTTTTTACCTTATCGAAGTTGTAGGGATCCTTAAGGATATTGTAGCAATTTTTGAAGAGGTGGTAGGACTTCTTGGGGAGGTGTAGGGGCCTTCAAAAAGTTGTAGTGGTCACTGAAGAGATTGTTAGGCGCCATGACAAAGAGTCCTTGAGGAGGTTATGGAGGTTATTTATGACGTCTAAGCTAATAATACTATTATACTGTCTGTGTCATTCAATAATAATCTTATTTATTTAGAAAAAACTTTGAGGTGTTGTGACCATTAACATAACCTGCTAATGAGACTGACTTTTATTAGAAATCAAATATTTAAAGTCCCTCATTTGAAGTTTGGCGACAGATTGAGACAAACTAGTCTACAGAGCATTACATTCCTCTCTTTTACTCCTACAAGTGACAGTGACCCATTCAGCACGTTTTAATAAATACAGTTTAATGTTTATATAGCGCTTACAATTAAAACAGACTGTAGACTGTAAACATTAACAGTCTATGAGTTAAAACCAGTAAAGGAATAATTAAAAAAAAAGAAAGTACTTAGGCGCCGCCAAATGGCAGCATGAAAAAGACACTGTGGCAAAAACTTCATCAAAATAATTTGAAAGATGCTGTTACCTTTTTCCTTTTAGCTTTTAATCCCCGTATTTATATTTTTGAGCTTATTTATTACATTACATACATTTACACAGTGTATTTTAAAAAAGACACAGGGAATAGAAATCAAAGTGAATACATAAATGCTATTTTAAGAAGAATAACAATTAAAATAAGGTTAAGAAGACAAGGCAAAATATGCAAATATAACATTGCAAGGTATGTCTTTTTGCATTAATTTTTTTGGCTTTAAAATTTAAAGAAATCATTATGGTTCTAGCTCCAGATCCTCTGGTGTTAACCCTGCAGGGATCCAAAGTTTTGATCGACATAGGCTCTTTAGCGAGACTAAACAGGACTAAAGAGTCTGTGATGGAGGGAAGAGGTCTTACTCTGACAGCAGGATCATTCAGAAGAAGAAAAAACAGCTGAATTCAGACAGGAGGCATCTGTGACACTAGGTTTGTTTTATGGTGATTTGGTACCATCTGCTGGCTGCAGCTTCAAACTACAAGTACTTTCATTTCATCATGTGGGGAGCATTTTTTTTTTTTATCTATGGAAAGGCCTACTTTATATGCCAGAATGATCTTATTCACCACAGGTTCATAACAAAAGTTTAAGTTTATTTCATTTATATAGCACTTTAAAAGCAAACACGTTTGCACCAAAGTGCTTCACAAAGACAGAAGCATATGTATGGCAAAAAAGCATAAAACACACATATGAACATAGGTATAGTGGAAATACAACACAATTCAAGTAGAAACAAGTTGAGACACAAATAGAAACCCTTGATATTAGATAAACAGAAATACTGTTTATACACACACACACACACACATATATATATATATATATATATATATATATATATATATATATATATATATATATATATATACACATATATACATATACACACATACACATATGTAGGCTACAGTATATATATATATATATATATATATATATATATATATTTCATATCTGAGATGGCTGCTCAGTTGTATATATATATATACACATACACATGTATTCATAAAATAAAAGGAAAGAAAACCGGTAACACAATAAAAAATTAAATTAAAGCACAACAAGCAGCAAGTATTTATTTTAGATGAGAAAATAAGTAGTGGTCCTTGAAGAGGTTCTGGTGGTCTTTGAGTACAATGTATGGATACTTAAAAAGATTCTATGGGCCCTAAGAGGGTCCAGTCGTCCTATAGGATGTTGTTAGGGGCCCTTGAGGAGCTTGTAGGCCTCATTAAAGGGGTTGTAGTGGTCCTTCAGTAGGCGATAGGAGTCCTTGGAAGAGGTTGTAAGGGTCCTTGGACAAGTTGTGGGAGTCCTTGAGAAGGTTTTGGGGGTCATTGTGAATATTGTAGTCTTAAGATGGTTGTAGAAATATATATATTTGAGGAGATTGTAGCAGTGCTTGATGGCATTTTTGTTGTTAGGAGGTTGTAGGGACCCCGAGGAAGATTAAGGGGCCTTGAATAAGTTGTAGGGATCCTTGAGGAGGTTGTAATCCTTGTGGTTTTAGTTGTCCTCAAGTTTATTTTTGCCCCATAGTCACCTGGAGCTGGAAAATTTTGAAAATCAAAACAAATGGCATTCGTGAGAAGGCTCAGGAGACGTTTCGAAAACAAAAACTTCCAATTTGAAATTGGCCATAGTAGTCACAGTCGCAAAGTCACAGTTTGATGTCTGTTGGTGCAAATGTGGTTTGATCTTTTCGTATAAACATTCATTTACTAAGTGTCAAAACAGTGCACGCTCTGTATCAGTGAAAACATATTGAGATATAAGAAGGAACAGTAAATATAAGCAGCTCATTATCTTATTCTTCTCTTTCAGTTGAATCAAAGATGAAATGAATATTGTGGCATTTCCTCTACTGAGTGTCAGGTGTAGTTTTCTGCTTTTCTGCTTATGCTTGCATGAAAGTGAACCGACAGAACTGAATCAGTTTTTAATCCTCCGTCTTGTACGTTGAGGTAACAATGTCGGAGTAATTGTGGCTCGGGGGGCCGCGCTGGCTGATTGACAGCTCATTTAAACAGACACGGTCAAGGAGATGAGAGACGAGGTTCAGAAACAGGAAGTTAATGAAGCATTAGGGATGAGCGACAGGTACAACATCACTGATACACTCGTCTCTCTCGGTGTAATTTAAACCTCATTTAGTAAAACACGATGATGGTGATTTATGTGTTATCTTCTATTATCTGTCTCTGTAACCAAAGAGTATAGAACAAAACTTTAATTTACCTGAAAACAAAGAGAAAGAGAGAGAGAGAGAGAGAGAGAGAGAGAGAGAGAGAGAGAGAGAGACGTGAAATACATGGAGATTATCTGTCTTAGTTGGACTTTGAGAGGGTCCAGTGGTCCTTAAGGACATTTTATGACCATGAAAGGGATTGTAGGCATTTTAGGAAATATGCTTTTTTGCCTTTTTGCAGAGAGTTAAAGTGCTCATATTATGCTCATTCTCAGGTTCATAATTGTAATTTGAGATTTTATCAGAATAAGTTTACATGGTTTAATTTTCAAAAAACACCAAATTTTTGTTGTACTGCACATTGCTGCAGCTCCTCTTTTCACCCTGTGTTCAGGTCTCTGTTTTAGCTACAGAGTGAGACATCTCACTGCTGTAACATCTTTGTTGTCAGTCGCACATGCTCAGTAGCTAGGTAAGATCACATGCTCAGTAGCTAGGTAAGATCACATGCTCAGTAGCTAGGTAAGGATTACATGAGCTAGCTAGCTTTTTCTACAACTTCGGTCAGTACAAGGCAGGATTAGCCGGGAGACTTCTTCTAAACGAGAGCGCACTTCCAACTTTGCGTGGAATACCTGTAGAACAGGAACATGTAAGTAGTTCTATACAATTTATTTTGTAGATTAGGGTGAATTTGTGTGTGTTGTAGCAGTGTTTTGCCATTGAGAATGAGCTAGCATGCTAACGTTTAGCCCCCTAGCACCCTCATTTCGGCTAGTGATGTAGAAAGCCGTGCAGATTTTGAACAGCTCACCCGGAGACTGTTTTTTTTTCAAAGTTTGTATGCGCGTGGAAGCACCAGAGACACAAAATAACACCCTAAATCCTAGTGATTTTTTCATAATATGGGCACTTTAAATCAGAGGATGGATACCACTCTAGGGTGACCACATTTCCCTTGGTGTTAATGCACGCCCACATGCAAAATAGGTGTTTTCATCAGGATGAGGGACAATTATTTTAACGCTTAGCACACCTACCGAGCGTCAACACCATGAACGCAGCATTTTTGTTGCATCTCTTTAGAAAAAATTTACTTTCTTTTTCGGCATGACAGCTAACCGTGAGCATAATGACAGGTCCTGTCAGAAAGAGTACGACGCTTGCCTCCTCATAGGCTAGCAACATCCTTACCAACAACACAAATCAGTGTTGAATTCCTACATGTGGTGCATTGTTTATGTTGGACAGAACATAAAACAGGTCTACGTTAGCGCTAAAAACAAGTATAAAATTATGATTATTATTTCAATTGTGTTGAAACTGGGACATTTTGGTAGGGAATGTTGAAAACCGGGGCATTTTTGTCTTATATTGTATTTATACATATTATATTTTTATATAGTGTATATATATATATATATATATATATGTATTGGAAGATATTTATCGGGATTCGGGACCCCCAGCTTGAAACTGGGATTATTCCTGACAAACCGGGACGTTGGGTCTTGACTATGTGTCTCAGTGCTGGTTGATCTCCCAAGACAACATCAGATCTCTCAGAAATCACAGCACTGAAATTACCCAGCTTTAGTTGAAATCAGGCATATCATTGATTCACATTTTGAAGCGCCATTAGACCTCACCTGGGCTACTTTCCAAGTCTCTTATTTGATATCTCCTTGCTCCTCTCTTGAACCGAAAGTCGTTCTGGCCCTCCTTCGTGAAGGCCGCCTCAAAGCTCTTATTCCTGCTCCGAGGATCAGCCTTCCTGGAAGCCGTGCAGCTGAAAGCCGTTGCTAACTCTGTCTGTATAGTTGACAAAGTCACGTGACGCTTCAGAGGAAAGGACGTCTCATCCTTCTAAAAACACATTGCCTCGTTTCCTCTCTCCTTGCATGATCTCTCCAATGCTTCCTCGGTTGGGACGGACGAACACGCAAAGAAGGGAAGCAAGTGACGTAAACGTGGATGCAGATTAAGAACCTAGGACGTACCCTTGCTTATCATGTTGTGTCCTTTGGGTCCACACCTTGTCGACCAACGCCTGCTCAGTCAGTACCACCCAGTGCCTCAGGTTTCCTGACCAATGCATTCTAGTTATTGTGAGTCACAATAGTTATCGTCTAGCAAACAGCAAAAACACTAGAACCATAGAAATAAAATAAATAGAAGGGTCATTGAACTGTACACAACAAAATGCCAATTGTTGTTAGTTGTCATGGTGACAACACGCGTGGGGGATGTAAACTGCGTCGCAACTCACTGGGAGCTTAATACATCCATGGCTGGGAGGAGAGCGGCCCGACCGTGGATGTATTATGGGCCCGACACAGCTCAAGGGAGAAGTTCTCCAAAGCTGCTGGAACCAATACAGCATTAAAGCCGGGAGGAACTAGCCAGCCAGCCGGTAGACGACTTGTTAGCTGGCTAACGTTAGCCTGCTAACTCCGCAATACCCCCTCGCCACATCGTCCACAGAAAACGAGGCGGACAAAGCTGTCACTCATCTGGAGATAGAAAAGTGCTTTGTGTGGATGAAGCATTACAATGTTAAATTTGACTTATTTAGACCCTCTGCTTGTAACATTACTACTCCACTGCTCGTTTGTCCGTTACTGCAAAACCTCACCTCTGCGACTTACCGGAAGTCTGTTTATACCGAATTTTATACGTAACCATGGCAATGGTACACATAAAAATGGCTGCCACTCTGACCATTCTGCTACATTGATTTGAATGGAAATGGCATTTCTATCTATTTTATTTCTATGACTAGAACCTACAGACGCATTTTGTTTACAAAATAAAAATATAATGAGATGCCTTATCTTGTCTTATCTTACAGTAAAGATACCTTGTAATTACCAGATCTCATTTTACCAGATGTTTTCTCGTCGTTCAGCCCATTCTCAATCCCAGGGCGTCAAAAATGCAGATGTTTAGTCACAGCCCTCAGCGTTTGATACCGACGCACAAGGCACCCTTGTATGTAGAGTCTGTATGTACAGCCCAGTCTCATGGCAGTTCGTGAAATGGTCACGTTATTTAATCTATTGATACGTGTTCACAGGGACGTTTTTTTTTGTGGTGGCCAGCACGAAAATGTGAAGTAATGTATTTCAATGGGAAGCATATTTTGTGGTCACAGCACAAAAAATGGTAGGGAGTAGTATAAAAAGCCGAAAATCCGCATAAGGAGACTGGTCGGGGTGGTGGATGGGTCAAACAACACAGGACTTTCACCCGGGCGAGCGGGGATCGCGTCCCGCGAGTGGCGTTTTGTTTCCCGTAGTCTTCCTAATGAAAACCGTCCCGTTATTGTCGCGTGTCCCCAGCGGCCGTCTCCTGGCGTGTGAGGCGCCCTTTCCCCGTAGCGTTTTTCCTAAACCCAACCTCCGCCATCCCGTTATTGTGGCGCGTCCCCAGCGGCCGTCCCCTGCAGCCGTCTCCAGGCGTGTGAGGCGCCCTTTCCCCGTAGGGTATTTCGTGCTGGCCACCACGAAAAAAACGAGAAAAAACGTCCCCGTGAACACATATCAATAGATTAAAAATAATGTGACATTTATAATGAGACCGGGTTGGTATGTAACACACCAGGCTTTAAACTGTAAACATATGCCTCAGAAGTAAGAGCGACAAAGGCCACGTAGGAGGTTGGGGTGGTGGACGTGTCGAACAACACAGGACTTTACCCAGGAGACAGCGGTTTGTGTTCTGTTTGTGTCCTGTGGATCACTTTAGTTACGTTACAAACCTTAGACTTGTTTAAGTATAAATATCAGTTCATTTCAATTTTATTTATATAGCACGTTTAAAAACAACTATAGTTGACCAAAGTGCTCAAAAAACAAAAAAGATAATATACACCAAACAATACACAATACAAAATAACCTATATATATATATATATATAGCTATATATATCAGCTTGAATCAATGTTGGCCCATTCTCCTCTGACCTCTAGCATCAACAAGGCATTTTCGCCCCCCAGGACTGCCGCATAGTGGATGTTTTTCCTTTTTCAGACCATTCTTTGTAAACACTAGAAATGGTTGTGCGTGAAAATCCCAGTAACTGAGCAGATTGTGAAATACTCAAACCAGCCGTCCGGCACCAACAACCATGCCACACTCAAAGTCGCTTAAATCACCTTTCTTTCCCATTCTGACATTCAGTTTGGAGTTCAGGAGATTGTCTAGACCTGGACCACACCCCTAAATTCATTGAAGCAGCTGCCATGTGATTGGTTGATTAGATAATTGCATTAACGAGAAATTTAACAGGTGTTCCTAATAATCCTTTAGGTTACTTATTTAAACCCTAATCAAGATTCTGTTGCCTAAACCTAACCACGTAGTTTTGTTTGAATACCCAATGTTACCCAACATGCTTTTTTTTTTTTTACTTCAGTAAATACAATGCGCTTTTGTAAGAACCAACCAGAACACTTTCGAAAACTCATAGCAACATTCTAGCATCAGGAGCAATCTAGCAACAGCTACATGTAGCAATCAATTAGTGACACCTTAACAACCACTGAAAACCCCCTAGCAAACACACTGCAACAACTAACACCATAGAATACACTTTTATGTAGTTGCCTACTATCTACGACAACCCAATGACACTACTGTAACCACCCAACAACAAATGTGTTCAGCTGTAAGTATAAAACATAGCAGGTTGTTGCAAAGGCAATGATTAGTCTGACTTAATATGTAATTAATGGACAGGAGAGATAATCAGAGGGGCAGAGTTTCCACCATCTTTACTAGGAAAAGGACTGAAGAATGGGTAAAGTCTCTCGGTGAAGGAGCAGCCTGTAAAGGAGTAGATAAGAGCTGCAGCATCTACGTCATAAAAGGAGACCAGACCCTCCTCATAATCTACAAACACTCTGACCTTCTCAGGCTGACCATTCACAGAGAGAGGGCCAGACCTTTTAGCAAGTGCAAAGTACTGATCTCCATGTCTATGAAATAGAACCCAAATGCCATTTTCAGGGTCTGGTTGAACTTCTTTCCTGTTGAGGGACTCTTTGACCACTCCTAAAATCCATTCAGTCTTTCCTTTAACTTGTACATCATAGTAGAATCTTCCACAAGATATACTCTGCTTTCCCAAGACAAAAGGTCCAAATTCAAATAGTTTTGAGCTGTCTGGGAGCTTCTCCCTCGCGTCATCATAGTGTACTTGTTTCCCATCATCAGACAAGATAAGATATGGATGTGCTGTATCAGGATCCAGAGTCACATCTAGGGCATTCGGCTGGAGGCTTTTCAGCTCAGCTTCATGCAGCTTCTCCATCTCATTTCTGATTATCTCTGTCAGCTGATCTACAGCTGTTACCAGAGCTGTCCTCAGGATTCCTCCATTCGAAGCTGGACAAACCTCTGGCAAGTCTCTGGTGACTGGAGCAGCGTTCATGGATGGGAAGTTCTGGAGGAAATGGAGCTTGTCTTTTGAGTGTAAGAGCTGCTCCACCTCGGCCCGCCTCCTCGTCAGCGCAGAGATTTCCTGCTCCAGCTCTTGGGTGAAACCTTTGGCCTGTGTCTCAGTCGTTTTGTGCTTTGCGTCAATCATCCCGATGAGCTCTGCCTGGGTTCTTTCCAAAGACTGTATCAAAGTAGTGAAGAGCTGAACACCACCAGCCATCTCTCTGTCGGCAGCTTCCTTGCTAACCCACGCCCACTGTTTGATC
Source organism: Sander lucioperca (assembly GCF_008315115.2). Classification (NCBI taxonomy): domain Eukaryota; kingdom Metazoa; phylum Chordata; class Actinopteri; order Perciformes; family Percidae; genus Sander; species Sander lucioperca. The sequence continues at coordinate 18,748,905 of NC_050192.1, read as the reverse complement.
TCCTGATTTTTCAGTTGTCTCTCCAGGATCTTCTGCTCAATTTTAGCCTCTATTTTCAAAAGCTCCATCTTCTTTATTTCATATTCTTCTTTTAGAGGAACAATGTCATGAAATCTGTGACTTGAGTGAGCGCAGGACCGACATATGGACATTTGTTCATTCTTGCAGTAGAGCTCCAGAGGTTCGCCATGCTGAGGACACATGCTGCTTGCCACGTTCTCAAACAGCGGATGATTTTTCAGGCTGGACACTGTTTGATGAAGCTTTAGGTTAATTGTAAAGTAGATAATGATCACACATGCAAGGCCTGATGCTAACAACAAGCAGTACTTCAGGGCTGTCCGTTTAGTTTTAGTAGGAACTTCACAGGAAACGTCAACTTGTTGCTCTGAGCTGTTGCTGGCTGTCCTTCCAGCTGACTGTCTGAACTGAGCAGCCATCTCAGATATTAAAGTATTGACCCCAAGCTTACATTTTCTATTAACACACTTTTTACACATGGGACACTGGCGCTGGGAATTAAAATTCAAGTGCTCCGTGATGCAGTTTTTGCAGAAGTTGTGTCCACATGGTAACGTGACTGGATTAATGAAGACATCCAGGCAGATGCAGCACAGAAGCTGCTCCTCAGTCAGAGCCGACATGTTGATACCCTGCAGCTAAAAGTGTGACAAAACAGGGGTCATTACAAAACTGTTTTTTGCATTATTTTCACATCTCCAAATTATGTTTTTGTATCTTACAGCTAACATTGAATGTGTCAATTTGAAAATCCGTGATTTTGGTGACTCAGAATGGTTGTATCGTAAAGAGACTCTGTCACAGGCTTTAATTTGTGCCACTACTCTGCAAAACATTTAACCAAGTGGAAATAAAAAGCATGAAATACTGAAGGCAACAAGATCTTACAATAGCTGCAGTCAATGCAGAGATATTTCTTCAACCTGGTTGAAATCCTTCTAATTAGTGATTCCAACTGTTCACATGGACGCTAAATAAAGTGATCGGATAACATGTGCGTTTACATGCAACCCACGTGCAAAGTGGTTCCACCTGCTGTTAAGCGTCTAATCTGCTGGAAAAATAACAGAGGTTGTAGTTTTTTTTTACGATTTGGTGCATTCCGGCTTTGTTTATCATTTCACAACTTGTTACGAGCCTTTCGACCATTGAGGTGTTAGGTGCATGCAGACTAACAAAAAAGTTGTATCAAGAACAGACCAGTTTTGTTTATACCACAATGTTTCTTTCCCTCCCTAATGTAACCCCCAGTTGGGGCAAACATGCCCAGAAAGAACATATTTATTCCAACCAGTTATTATAATTTCCCATTGAACGGATTTTCAAAAATCAGAATAAAAATTCCTTCCAATCCGACTATTATCCTGATTAATAGTGGGAAATTAGGGTTAATTTAAACACAGCTAATGATGGATGCCAATACCAAAACACATCATACAACCAGAATAATTTTAAAGATGTTACAATCACATAAGAATTCTAGACATAATGCCTTTAATGTTATTTACAGGCATCACTCTACTGTAAGCTACTGAAAGCAACAACAAACAGAAACTTAACAATTTCAGCTACAATACTGACTGTTTCAGTTGTTCAATGTTTAAGAAACATCATGGTCACTTCATGACCTGGATCCTCCACTCTTCTCCCCTGTCTTCGCAGGCACTTGTCAGCAAGGTCAATGGCTTTATTGAGTCTTATTCAGTAATCTAAACCGCTCTCTGAGTGCTTTGGGACGGTTTCATAGAAGTCCTGTAACGGGGTGGTTGATGAAACTACATCCCCAAAGTGCTCTCTGAGGATAGTGAAGATAACATCAGGATCTCTGGTAATATTTAAGAGATGGTTGTTGCGAATGCAAGTTTTAACAACGTCTTTTTACAGCCCTTCCTTGTCAGGTATGTTTGCATCATTTCTTGCCACTCAGTTACAGTGCATCGATCTGAGTTATCACCTCTGAAGTGAGGTGGCTCTTTAATGTCAGACTTGAGGGTTAGGTTCTTCTTTGACCAGTCCGGGTTTTGAGCTGTGTTTTTTAATTATTTAAGTGTAAGATCAACAGATAAGTCTTGAGTTCCCTCTTGAAGGATCCAAAACGATCACACGAACAGGCCAAAAATGCCAGGGCCGATTTTTTTGTCCCAGTCCAGCCCTGATTATCAACATATCGAAACAAAAATGAATGTACATGAAACATTACTGCTTTCTTTTGGGCTGAAAACAATTCAACAACAGTGACAAGGCTAATCTAACACAATCACTGCATTTTAAATGACATTATAAGAAGGTAGTAAAATCCATACCCCATTGTCATTGTCGACAAATGGAACATCCCGTTTCCCCTTTTGAGACTTTACCACTTAAGAAAATAAAGTTAGCTGGAATATAAACAAAACACACTATTACAACATGATGTGCTTATTAAACGCAAACCTGTAATGCAAGATAATCCACTTCTTCAGTTGACAATCCTCAGATACTATCTTCATTAAACAAAAGTTTAAGACACATTTTGGCCAACAGCCAGCTTTCAAACCTACAAAACAAAACATTTTAGTCTCTATATATACATTTTAGTACCACTTAACACACAGGAACATTTAAGTAACTGTACTGACCTGTGTATGCTAAAGCCAGAGAGCGATCCGGCCTGCAGCTCTGCCGTCAGTCTGAGTGCCGCACTGCTCTCCGGAGACAAAAGTGAAACTCCAGCTGAGGAACAGGTTTCTGCCAGTTATTTTCCAGAGGCGTAAACACACATTTAATGCTTAATCACCAACTATAACTCTTTTTGTTAGCACTAAGTGGGCAGCTTGAACGACAACATGGTAAAACACAGTTTAAGTAATATAATGTCCTTATCTCAGAATGTATAGATGCAAATGCAATAAATGAACCCTCCTGTTATGTTGACATTATGTTATGTGTCAAATTGACTGTTTAGATACACTCACACACAGAAATCATTAGTTACATCAGTCAAACTAGCAAACTCATGGATCATTCAAAAAGGAGACGGAACATCTGTTAAAATACACTATATCAAACAAATCAGATTTTTCCTTTTTTTTCTTTTTACAAAAACATTTTGAAAATTCTTCTCTTAACGTAATGCAGGGATTCTCCCTTTCTCTGAATATACTAAATGACTACATGAGAGAAAAAGAAAGGGTAACCAGTATTTTAGATCACTTTAAAGTGGAAATGCATCAAATGAACTGCCATAAAACAGAGTAAATAATGTACTGTAATACAGCACATTGGATTTAATACTAAGCAATCATTATGAGGTTTTGGAACGATTGTTTAATTTCAAATCCAAGTGCTTAAGCTTCACTCTGAGGATTGTTATATCTACATGAAAATAAAACATCATGCGAGAGATGCAACCAGGGCCCTCATTTATAAAACCTGTTACACAAGAGAAAGTTGCATGAAGCAGGGTGAAATTTGCCGTCGCAACATTCCTCGCAAAAGTCGGGATTTATAAAGAATTTCCATGCGTAAAAATGTGTCCCGTTTTCCGCAACCTTTTGACCATGCGTGTGATCGTGCGTAATGCTCCCAAGGTTTTGTAGACTGGGTTTTAGTGAACTCCGATGGTAACACGAAATATCAATTGGATAAAGTACTCTGGATGCATGGTGCACAGCCTGCATGTTAGCACACTCTAAATTTTAATTTAGTTTTCGTAACAATCAATTAGGTCTATCCATGAATTATAAAAATAGATATTTATATCCAACAAATACATTTATTTAACCCTTGTATGGTGTTCGGGGCTGTGGGACCCGTTTTCAATGTTTGCTAAAAGAAAAATTATGCTATTTATTATTTATTCTAACTCAAACTCACTGGCCTTGGCTCATTTTCTGTGAAGAACATAACAAATTATTCAGTCATTTTCAATGACACATGGTATATCCCCCCTACACATAACTATTACATATGAGGTGTTCGGGTCTAGTGGACCCGAGTGTAATAATTGTACGTGCTATGAAACTTAATTGTGTCCTCCTCCTAACTGGGCCTGCTGTGTGTGTGTGTGTGTGTGTGTGTGTGTGTCTATGTGTCTGTGCGTCTCTGTGCTTCTGTATGTGGGCGTGTCTGACTGTAAGTGTCTGTGTGTGGGAATGTTGTCTTTCTGCACCTGCTATTCCCACACAAAGTTACACAATTGTTACATTTCAAGCACTTTCACCTGTTCTGATTAAGTTCTAAGAAATAAGCACCAATAATGATCAAAAATCTTGTTTCTATTTTTTACCTTTTTTATAATTGAATTTCCTTGTTTTCTCACATCATAAATGTGATCTCACAGGGGTAAATGGCAAATATGAACCATAAATGATGTTTATATCATTGGTAATTGAGCTAAATCTGTTAAGTAATTTTACATAAATTGTTATGGCTGTATTGATTTAAAAGCCTAATAATGTGTTGGGTCCACCAGACCCGGGAACATTGGCTGTGTAACAAAAACATGAACACCACACAAGGGTTAGGGCCTCCAAACAGGATTTTGTTTCGATGTTCTACCTCTATTAGGAGCACCTCGATCTCACAATCACTGAATTGTGTTTTTTCCCCATTTTTCCGTTTCATGATTGGTCATCAAGGGCTTCTTTACAAGGCTGCAATATTCATTGATTGATTAACATGGACCTTATTAGGACAAATATGGGACGGCCTTGGGAGGAGAGAATTTCTTTTTTGCGTACGAAAATTCAGACTTTTTGGCACACGAAATCTTTCAGAATAGAATTTACGCACAGTTTTATAAATGAGGCCCCAGGTCACTGTTTGGCCATAAAAAGTTAAATAATCAGTTTAATTCAGACAGTGTCCTCAATGAGAGAAAGGCAGCATTACCTTCTATGTTTCTATTGAGAAAAGAAGACTGATTTTTGTTTTTATTTATTTTAACTAGCTAGTAAAATTTCATATGCTGTATATACTTTTCGCTCACATTTTTCAGTGTCAGAGTTGAAATAAAAGACTTTTTTTTGTCCTATGCACACAAAAGGCTTTTACTGGTGGTGAGCACTTCTCCATTGTCAGGATAATCCATCACACATGGCACATTATGATTCTAATGTAAAAACATGATTATTACATAGGTATGCCTATGTATTGGGCTGGTTAGAATAAAAGGCCACTCTAAAATTAGCAGTTTAATCAGAGAACACAACCCCACATTAGATGTTCTGAGGGAGTGTGCCATTGCAATGCTGAGTGGCCTTTCCAGCTGAATGCATACCTGTTTAATAGTCATGCAGGGAAATCAGCATGTTGTGCCACACCTGTCAGGTGGGTGAATCATCTTGGCAAAGGAGAAGTGCTCAGATTTTATAAAATGTGTGCACACAATTGGAGAGATAAATGCCTTTTGTGTGCATAGAAAAAGTCTTGGGATTAAATGGGAGCGAAAACAAAAGTGTTTATAAGCATTTATATTTTTGTTCAGTATATGCATATATATTACTTTCTGTTTATACCTGCACACTTCGCAGTGTACATATTTATTTCACTACCTGATATGTGATTTTCTTTTTATACATATTGTATGCTGTGCGCATATGTTATGTGCGCCTCACGTCATAACGACAACAAGCAGTTTGGCTGTAACATTAAAGTTAGTGGCTGTCAGGTAACCTTACTCCTTAAGCTTACATTGAAAATGCTAGCGGTTGGCCTGTTGGGTAGCTGAAAAGTCTGTGTGATCTATTTGTCAGTGTTGATACAAGCATCAGTGTTCCTTGAATTGCTTAATTAGCTCTTTTCCAGGGCATATACTACTCTCAGCTTTATTGTAGCTTTTGGGAAGGGTTATGGTTATGGTGATTGTATTTAGCAGACACTTTTGTCCAAAGTGACAAAATATGAATCTTACAATAGTTAAAATTAACAGTAAACAGTTTTTAAAGTTGCTAAGCCAATATTAAGCAAAATAGTAATAATAACAGCAATACAATATCAAATGTCAATAATAAAAAATAATAAAAATACCATGAATATACAAATCATAACTCTAAGAATGAATGAATTATTTAAGTGTAAGATCAACAGATAAGTCTTGGGACCCCTCTTGAAGGATCCAAAACGATCACATGAACACAGAACACTAGGCGACTCATATCAGAGAATGCACGCATATTTTAAGAGGACTACTGTCTGCAGGGAATGTGTCTGACCAATCACGGGGGGTGTGGGCCGCCTGGGCCAAAAATGCCAGGGCCGATCTTTTTGTCCCAGTCCAGCCCTGATTATCAACATATCTAAACGAAAATGAATGTACATGAAACATTACTGCTTTCTTTTGGGCTGAAAACAATTCAACAACAGTGACAAGGCTAATCTAACACAATCACTGCATTTTAAATGACATTATAAGAAGGTAGTAAAATCCGTCATTGTCGACAAATGGAACATCCCGTTTCCCCTTTTGAGACTTTACCACTTAAGAAAATAAAGTTAGCTGGAATATAAAGAAAACACACTATTACAACATGATGTGCTTATTAAACGCAAACCTGTAATGCAAGATAATCCAGTCAGGTGGGTGAATCATCTTGGCAAAGGAGAAGTGCTCACTAACAAAGACTTTATCAAATGTGTGCACACAATTGGAGAGATAAATGCCTTTTGTGTGCATAGAAAAAGTCTTGGGATTAAATGGTTAAGCATTTATATTTTTGTTCAGTATATGCATATATATTACTTCCTGTTTATACCTGCACACTTCGCAGTGTACATATTTATTTCACTACCTGATATGTGATTTTCTTTTTATACATATTGTATGAGCATTGTTGGAGGGAGCCTGAGAACAAAGACTTTCATTGCCAACAACCTAACTTTCCATCAGTAATGTTGTCTGACAATAGCGGTTCTTTGAAGCAGCTGATTTTACAGAGAGAGCTGGACGAGAAGCAGCAACAAAACAGCTGAGACAAACTACTATACTAACATGATCAAGTGCAGTGGAAGGAATGAGTAAGTTCCAGGATTAATGTTGACAGTCAAAAGAAATACATTATCTGTTGCTTTAACGTCTCCTCTCAAGCTTAACTTAGACACTGAGCACTTTTTTAGTGAACAAGTGAGTGAATCAGCTTCTGAATGATCAGCTGCTCTGCACAGGCAGCTGTGGTAACGTCAGGTGAGCAAGAAAGAGAATTTAGTGAGGTGAGACTGCCACTACTTACTGTGTGTGTGTGTGTGTGTGTGTGTGTGTTAGAACATGTAAACAGCTACTTTCCCACTAACCTCAACACCTGTAGCCACCCTAACAATACACAAAGGCGACAGCTTTATCTTAAAAAAGCTTTCAAGATGTAAAAAGAATGACTAACGTTAGATAAAACAAAGTGAGTTCCCCCAACCGTCATTCCTTGAACAGGGAGCACCTGGTCATATCATAACTCGCTGTGCTCCAACTCCATTTTTTCTTGTTATGAAAACGACAGATCTTGCAACTCCGCTTGCCATTGGTTGGCTGTCCAGAAAGCACTTGACGTAGGGCGTTTTTTTTTTTTCAGAAAAGTTGAACCTTTTTCAACTTCAAAAAGACGCTCTGAACTGCAGGAAAAACGTTGGGGGGTGTTTAAAAAAGCTGTCAGGACATTTTTGAAAACATGGTTTACGCCATAGGATTATAATGTAAAACAGATGCTGGTAGCTTACAAAAAGACGCCAAGTGTGAACATAGCCATAGTGGACGCAAATTGACAATACGTGTTTGGCCTGTAGGATTACATTGCAGCCCGGTTTCGTGGCCGGTCACACTAATTTCAAAGATTTTTGTTCACATTAGTCACTTAGATAACCAATGCATGGGAAATATCATCCAGGTTAAAAAAAAGAAATACTGAAATTACCCTTTAATACCATAATGCGTATGAATTTAAAGGTGCTCTAAGTGATGTCACGTGTTTTTTAGGCTACAAAATTTTTTGTCACATACAGCAAACATCTCCTCACTATCTGCTAGCTGCCTGTCCCCTGAACACACTGTAAAAAAACACTGTCTCTGTAGACAGCCCAGGCTCCACAAACAGCAACAAAAACAAACTGCGCCAACCTGCACCACCAAACATAAACAGTGGTCCAGCCAATAACCGACAAGAAGGATTTGGGGGTGGGGATTGGGGGGGGGGGGGTTAGTGAGCGGAAGGGAGGGGACGGGATGAGGAGGAGGGAGGGGCGAGCTAGCCTCCGTTTTCTTTGACAATACTTTGAACGTCAACAAGAAGTGCCGTCACCCAACATCGCTTAGAGCACCTCTGCAGATACGACAGCAGTAAGTTAGCCACATGAGTGAGTCCACCACACAAGCAGCCTGTCAGTCAGACAGACAGCTCGACGGCTCTCTGTAGTGTCAGCAGCTCTCCACATTAATGTTGCATGAAGCCAAAGTCTGTTTAAACAGCAGATTTACACAATCTTCCCTCTGATGGTGAGTGGCGTTTTTGCAGCTGCCAGCAACTTCAGGCTGTCTTTGCTGCTCAGATCTTTTTCTGCTGTACGCTCTGTGTTGTTTAGTTTGCACTGAACACAGTCCAGGCTTCTGTTTTTTCAAATCAGTTTAACAAAAATTCTGCAATTCTGGATCCATGAAATGTTTTTTTACATGAAACATAACTTAAGCCATTAAAATTGTTTCCAATTCATTTTCTGTCAGTACAGTTGAAAGAATTATAGTAGATTCATCAACTATAATTCTTTCAGCTGTACTTACTTACTTTAGTTTATAACAAAACATCCTATATTATAAACTCCTCGTACCTTTTGTGTACAAAAATATTGATCTGAAAAGTAACTTTGTAAATTGTCAGATAAATGAGTAAAAAGTACAATACTTCCCTCTGAAATGTAGTAAAGTAGAAGTATAAAGAAGTACGAAAAGAAAAGACTCAAAAGTACAAGTGCAGTATTTGAGTAAATTTTAGTTACATGTGCAAGGGGGGATAATGAGTGTTCTTTACAACCTATGTCTTAAAAAGTCTATAAACAGTTTTTATCCAAGAGCCATAACTGAACTTAATGCCACTACTTTAACTTTCATTTTTAAACAGATAACCGACCTCTTTACATATTTTTTATAGTGATTTTAGAGACTCTTTTATGTACATATATTTATTTATTTACCTGCTTTGCACTTTTAGTGATGTTTTGCACTGAAAGGACTGCATTCAATTTCGTTTTACATGTACAATGACAATAAAGGGTTACACTTTTCTTGAAGGTATCTACATAAGAGTGACATGACAGTGTCATGAACACATGACACTGTCATGACAGTCATGACACATGAACCCTAACTCTAACCCTAACCATAACTTATGACAAAAACCGAATGACACTTATTAAAAGAAGCGTTACGTCATAAACATTTATGACTTGTTTATGTTTATGACACGTTCATGACAGTGTCATGTCACTCTTATGTAGATACCTTCAAGTAAAGTGTAACCCAATAAAGACTATTCTGTGATGGTTGGGGTTGGCTGGCTGTGAGTTTTCCCTCTTGTTTACCGTTTTTCTATTTTGATTTCCTCACTGTCAGTTTCTCTGTTGGTCCTGCCTCTCTGTGCCTCCTCTGCGTTTTCCCCCTCCCGCCTCTGCTGCCAGCTGATTGAGCGCACCTGGTCATTATTCCACCATCACCTTCCCTCGCTGCGCACACCTGCCTTCCATCTGCAATCAAGATCAGTATTTCAACCCCGGCTCAACAGACCATCTTCGCTTGATCGTTGCTCACACTGGTGAAACTCTCAGCAAGAAACTCTGAAATCCCTGTTGTTTCCTTGTCTTTTGCGTACGCTTACTTACCTTTTGCGTTTCTCTCCCTCAGTCATCATCTCCATCTCTGCCTGTCATCTCCAGTCAGCTGGCTTCACCTCCGGACCCCCTCTCTCGGTACCCTGCTCCAACCTGCCTCCGTCTCCGTCCCCACCAGCCTCTCCTCGCTTTCCCTGCTCTCCAGCCCCAGTGTCTCTCCCTCGGCTCCCCGGCTACGGCTCCTCTGAGTATCCTCGCCCTCCTGTTTCTCCATCCTCCCCTAGCTGTCTTCCCGTTCCTGGCGTCTGCCTCCCCACTCCCCTTTTCCCCTTAATTCCCAAATAAACCTGTTTTTGTGAGCTCTGCACTTGAGTCTGTTCTGTTCCCCAGCGTAACACTATTCTATTCTATTCTGTTCTATCTAATGCATATTGATAGTTGACCCTTGTCCTTGGTCTCTCTGAGCTTCTCTAATTTCCCATCAGGATGTTGACGTCATGTTTTTTTTCCGGTTCAAAACAGCTCTGAGGACTTTCCTCTGACGAATTACTGCCAGATTGTTGGAGTGATGAGGACTTTGACTTGTTTTACAACTTTATGGACGTACAGTAAAACTCTGCTGAGACTCTTAGTTATCTGAAGTCAGAGGAAGAAGGAAGGAAAATTATCGCCTCGCTTAATGGATCAAGAATGTAAGCTTACTTTTAAACAGGTTGAGCAGTTCCTTCTTTTGAATATTCTATTGTCAGGACATACGATGAAAGACATTCTTGGGAATAACTTGAGTAAGTGAATTGTTTTTTCTGTGTTTGAGTCTTTTAACTACGATGGCGTATTAGGGCCATTGAAGGTTAAAAAAGAAAAAATACAGAGGCAGGGGAAGGGGGTAACATCCTTAGAAAAGAATTTCCGAGGTTAAAGTTAAGTTTACGAGAAAAAACTTTGAACATTCTCTGAGAATACAAAATCACAAATTTATTTAAATTTGTGATGAGGTTGATCCAACTTTGCAAGTGAAGCGAAGTGGCTCCTTCACATAAAAATGCTATATTTTTTTCCTCCTTGACAGTTTTTTTCTTGTAAATTTACGACTTTAATCTCAGAAAGTTTTACAATATTACCCCCTCTTTGGCTCAGTATTTCTTTTTATTTACCCACAACGGCCGCAATAAGCCATTGTCTTATCCAATATTTTTATATTAGTGGCCCCAAAACTTCTGGCGTAAATATAGCCCACTGTTAAAAACTGTACCATTAGCTACATACAAATATGTAGCCTATGCATGTATAATGTCTATTATGTACTGTATTATATTATATTCGTCTCTATTCAAAATGTGGAGATGTGGAACTCAAATGTAAGTAACCATAGCAACTGTCGTTAAGTGTGACATCACTGCCAGTAACAAGGAGCTTTTCTGTAACTGTTTCACAACAATAATAATAATAATAATAATAATAATAATACATTTTATTTATATAGCGCTTTACGTGGTACTCAAAGACACTTTACAGTAAAACCAGCATATATAGCACATTAAAAACAGACAAGCAATACAACCATCACATAAAACAAGCATATTAAAAGCAATTAAAAACAATAAAACCAGTAACTATCAGGTGAGAAATGTAAAACTATTGTATGTGGAAAGCTAATCTGAAGAGGTGTGTTTTGAACGTGTCCAGGTCAGTACAGTCACGGATGTGTATGGGTAGGGAGTTCCAGAGGGAGGGGTCTGCGATGGTGAAAGCTCTGTCACCCCAGATACGGTGCTTGGTCCTGAGTGGTGGGGAGAGGAGGTTTGCGTCAGAGGAGCGGAGGTTACGGTTGTGGCGGTGGAGCAGGTCTGTGAGGTAGGTAGGAGCCTGGTTATGGAGGGCTTTGTGGGTGAGGAGGAGGACTTTAAACTGGATGCGTTGGGAAATAGGGAGCCAGTGGAGGTTCTAAAGGACGAACGGGTGTGGGTGAGGAGGCGGGCAGCAGAGTTTTGGATGTATTGGAGTTTATTTAAGGCTTTTGCAGATGAACCATGAGGATGCTGTTGCAGTAGTCAATTCTGGAAGTGATGAAGGCGTGAATCTAAGTTTCGGCAGCTGAGAAGGTGAGTCATGGGCGGAGAGGGGCAATGTTTTTGAGGTGAAAGAAGGCAGTTCTGGTAATTTGGTTGATGTGGTTTTCAAAAGTGAGGTTGCTGTCGAAGATGACTCCCAGGTTACGGATGTGTGGGGATGGAGACAGGGTGGAGTTGTTGACAGTGAGACCGAAGTTATGGGTGTTCTTTGTGAGGGATTTCGGGCCGATGAGCATCAAGTCGGATTTGTTGTAGTTGAGTTGGAGGAAGTTGGTTTGCATCCAGGTTTGAATATCGGTGAGGCAGTTGGTCAGGATGGAGGATGTAGCTGTGGTGATGGATTTGGTAGAGATGTAAATCTGGACATAATCGGCGTAGCATTGGAAGTGAAGACCACGTTTGCGTATATTTCCGAGTGGCAGGATGTAAAGGATGAAAAGGAGAGGACCAAGCACCGAACCTTGGGGGACGCCTTGTGACGGAGGAGCTACGGAGGAGGAGCAGTTGTTGATGTGTATGAACTGTTGTCTGTTGGTGAGATAGGAACGGAGCCAGGAGAGTGCGGTGCCATTGATGTGACAGTAGGTTTCCAGTTGGGACAGGAGGATGGAGTGGTTGATGGTGTCGAAGGCTTTAGTGAGGTCAAGCATGATTAAGAAGTTTGTTTATTGTAGAGAAGACAGTCTTGGAGTGTATGAGCTGTGAGTGGTAGTAGAACCGGGCAGTGTTTAGGGCATTTTTGTATTGGTGAAGGTAGGCTGTATATGCGTGGAGGTGAACTGTTAAAACGGTTTTTAATTATGCTTTGATTACTGTAATTACTCTAAATGCTGAGTCATATCATGAAACTGAAATGCTGATGAGTCATATCTAACAACTGATTGGTGTAGATGATTATCTTGTTTTAACCCTCGGTTACTGGCTTTATAATATGTTGTACTTCACACACATTGTATTCTACATTATGTGGTAGGTTTTTAGAATATTTGTTACTTTTTTAAATCAAACTTTTCTTTGTGTATTTTATGTTCAGGTCTCGGTGTGTCTAACCTGGCAGCAAGACTACGTTTTCCCTCAAGGACAACTTAATTAGATTTTTTTGTGTGTGACATTTTTCTAAGCTAAAGTTTCTACTAGGATGAACAAAGAAATGTCCGTCGTCCGTGGACATTTGAGTCAGACCAGCACACCTAAACACACCTGGTGATGCGCCGCCTCCCACACAGCCCACATCACACAGGTAATCACTGGTGTAATATCAGGGAAATTGACAGCATGGTTATTCCTGACAAAATTCCGTCTACTATTCAAATATTAACCAAACATTATCAGCACCACAGGTGAACCTCGTACCTTTAACCTCCTGCAAAAAAGTCCCCTACTCTGTTGGCTTTATGACACTGCAGGGAAATTACATCTAGACTACGCAACAAAAAAACCACATGCTTTTATTGTACTCCATATACATCCTGCATTGCAATTGCTTAGCAACACACAACAAAGGTTCCTGGTATATCGTCATTTTTCTCAATTACATTTCGAGGGAAACGTCCTTATACCAGCGGTGAGGTTACCGTTTTAAGTTGAAACAAAACTCCTGGGTTAAGTTTAGGAAAAGATCACGGTTTGGGATAAAATAAGTATGTTTGTTACGTAATTTTAGTTCCTTATGTAAGTTAAAGCTTTAGTGCGTAACTTTTTTATTTTTATGAATATTACATTCAAGACATTGCCATATAAGCTGCTACAAACCTAATTAAGACTATCAGCTCCACAAGACTCTCTCTGTATTTCTCAGTATGGCTATGTTAAAAACAATTGTGTCGTCAGGTGACTTTCATGCGCAGAATATCGAGCGAAGATAATTACCTCTTCCGAAGCGTCCATCATGTTTTTTTAATCCTCCGTGTCCTCCTTGGCTACTAGCAACTGCGTTCACGGAAGGCTTGTATCATGTGGATGCGCCGACAGTTTTGTTGTCATTACTTAGAATTCCTCATGGGGGAGACAGAAACTACGCACTATAGCTATAAGTATGTTTTGTACGTAACGTACTGTACATGGCGTAACTTAAGTACATTATGTAAGTTAACTTTTGTACACAAATTAAAATGTTGAGTTTTGGTTTTACACTGAACTTTCTGGGTCTTGGAACAGAGGACTTTTCTTGTTTCTTAAAGTCAGGACTTTCCCATCCATCCACCCCGAACCTCCTCCTAAAGCAGACTTTGATATGAAACACTAAAATATTTCCCTTAAAATCTAATTGAGAATGCAGTTTAGTTGTATGGGAACATACTTTTTAGGAGACAAGGCTCCCAGAGGAGGTATGAGCCATACAGAACAAAGAAATGTTTTTATGGTGCTATACTATTATGCTGCAATGACAAGTGAACTTTCTTAACCTAAGGCAGCATGCAGGTGCAATAAGACTGTCCTCCCCCGAAAAACCCTTCCAGATGTTGTTTATTCACGCAGCAAAATACAACCTATATTTTATTTTTATTTTACAGTGGCAATGCCCTCTAGTGGCCTTAGTAATTATGAGGGGATCAAGGCAGGAAGTAACATGCAAAACACAGGACTTTTACCTGGGAAAGTGGGGTTTGAGTCCTGTTTGAATCTAAAAGTTAATGGCAAGTTTTTTTTTAACTTAACGAATGTCACATTCAGCGTCACACGCGTAACTTTCAGGGAGTGAAATAACTATTCTAACGTGAATCACGATCTTTATCTAACAAACACAGGACTTTCACCCGGGATAGGCGGGTATGAGTCCTGTTTGAAACTAAAAGTTAACAGCAAGTTTTTTTCAAACTTCAGGTGCCTAACCTTCAGGAAGTAAAGTAACATCTGGTTTTAACCCAAGCTACGATCTTTTTCTAAACTTAACTAAGTGGTTTTGATGCCTAAACACAACCAAACTGCAACCATGTTAAAGACATGTTTAAAATCGCTACCTTTATGTTCAAACCCGCGACCAACGTTCTGTGATTTAGACATGAGGTTGTATTTCCTCTACCGCTAGGGGCGCTAATTTATGGAACGCTCCTGTGGGTCGTATTAGATTGTAGGAACAAACAAAACGACCCATATCGTCATATGGTTTGGAGGACTTGTTGGGTGCAATATATAACCAAAACTAATTAATTCTAATTAACCGTTGTGACGAAAAGAGAGCTGAGCCAGAAGGCAAAGCTCTCAATCTGCCGGTCAGTTTTTGTTCCTACCCTCACCTATGGTCATGAAGGCTGGGTCATGACCGAAAGAACGAGATCCAGGGTACAAGCGGCCGAAATGGGTTTCCTCAGGAGGGTGGCTGGCGTCTCCCTTAGAGATAGGGTGAGAAGCTCAGTCATCCATGAGGAGCTCAGAGTAGAGCCGCTGCTCCTTCGCGTCGAAAGGAGCCAGTTGAGGTGGTTCGGGCATCTGGTAAGGATGCCCCCTGGGCGCCTCCCTAGGGAGGTGTTCCAGGCACGTCCAGCTGGGAGGAGGCCTCGGGGAAGACCCAGGTCTAGGTGGAGGGATTATATCTCCAACCTGGCCTGGGAACGCCTCGGGATCCCCCAGTCGGAGCTGGTTAATGTGGCTCGGTAAAGGGAAGTTTGGGGTCCCCTGCTGGAGCTGCTACCCCCGCGACCCGTTACCGGATAAGCGGAAGAAGATGGATGGATGGATGGATAATTAATTCATGGATTTGAACACATTTTATACCGAATGGTAAAGATATAAGATACAAAATAAATACATACAGTAGAGATTAATCTGCAATTTCGTCTGATCCAATCAGGGAGCAGAGATGGTGACGCTTAAAGAGCTACTTTTGGAAACGCTGGAAGATTTAACCAAACAAGACTTCAAATCTTTCAAGTGGCACCTGATTGTTGTCGAGGATGGTTTCTCCCCTATCAAAAGCTCCCTCCTAGAGGACAAAGACAGGCAAGACACAGTGAACGTGATAGTGCAGAAATACAACCAACAGGCTGTGGAGGTGACTGAGAAGATTTTAGGGAAGATTGGCAGGAATGATCTGGCGCAGCGTTTGTCAAGGAGAAGCTTAGAAGTAAAAGGTAAGCTATGGAAAGACAATGTAAAAAAATACAGTACACATTTTACATTTCATTTGGTTAAGTTATTAATATATATAAGTAATTAAGTTAATTTATGCAAACGATTTACACAGACTAACTAGATGTTCTTTAAAATGCAACACTGAACTGTGAAAGGCAGCAATGTGCTGCAAGGCATCCAGTCTTCCAGAAATTTCAAATAATAATAGGAAAACAGGACAGTTTTATACATTCATCAACCCAACTTAGAAGTAGAATAATGTTTGCTACAAGTATGATCGTGCATTTTATACAATCTCAAAACGTGTATCAGATAAAAGTTAAATATACCAGGTAAATCCATTCATTTCATGAACAAGGCAGCGGAAATCTTGTTTTGGAATATGAAACGTCTATTTTTACATACAAATGACCTTTGAATCTCCCATGTGTCCATGTTTAGGGGAGGTTGTGGAGACTACAGAGGATAAAGGAGCCTCCCCCATTCCACCACAGGCTTCTCTTCCGCGCCCTCCCACTGACAGCAGTCAACCTATAGGTAAAGCTGTTCTTTGTATGGCTATCATGATTGAAGAAATGTTTCTGGATCGTCTCATTACGGGTGCTGCAGTTGTTTGGTAGAACTTTGGTTGCAGTAGCACTGCTGTGGTGACGGTAGACTTGATTTAAAGCCCCATGGGTCCAGGTACTGACAATGGATCTAGACTGGGTAATGCTGGTGTCACAGCAGGGAGCAGAGCTGTAACGGTTTGTGTATTTGTGCCGAACCATCACTGTACAGGAGGCACGGTCAGGTGCATGCAACCGCACGCAGAATACACGGTATGTAAATTGATTTGCGTGATGTGTGGAAAGTTCAACGAAAGACGACGCGTTGACGTTGCTCCACCGTTGAAGGGGATGTGAATGGAAACACATCGAACTAGCTCACGCACATTCAACACCACACCAAGATCACCCAGATGTGCCGATCACAGTGGCGAGGAAAAAGCTAACTGTATTTTGTATCTTCAATTTCATTGGGAAATTGTTTGTTCAGTATTCGTACAGGGTAATACAGAAGTGTTTGACGTGTTCCGTGTTTTTTAGTGATAATAGTTTACCAAAGTTACGAGTGGGCAAAATGCTTACTCAGTGCCCAGCAAGATGATTTTGTCTTTGGAACTTTGGCACTACAGTCTGTTTATAATTAATTTAAAAAAAGTATCCTTATACATTTGTTTTCTTCCCCCGCTGTACTGAACTTCTTAACTGGGGCATGAACCGAACTGTGACTTCTTTGTACCATTACACCGCTAGTAGCTGGGAGTGAAAGCAACTGCCTCTATAAAAGCTCTATGGGCTTATGCTCATAGAAGTGGATACTGATTTTTTTTCCACTTTACAATGGATGTCGTTTTCTTTCTCACAGTTGTGCTGGAGCCTTGTCAACAGATCATACAACACCAACAGAAAATCCAATCTTACCTCCAGACCGAGTTTACATGTGCTCAAGAGGGCATGACCGACAGGATGGATCAGCAGTGTCTGGATGACATCTTCACAGAGATGTCTATCACAGCCGGGGGGGAACTACACATCAATGAACAGCATGAGGTCATGCAGATCGAAATAAAAGGGAGGGTAGCAGGGACAGAGACACCAATTAAACCAAGTAACATATTCATAAGTGCTACCGGAAACCACAAACCCATAAGAATGGTGCTGACGACTGGAGTTGCAGGAATTGGCAAAACATTCCTTGTGCGGAAGTTTGTGTTGGACTGGGCCAAGGGAAGAACGAATCAAGATGTGCACCTTATATTCCACTTCACCTTCCGTAAACTGAATTTGCTGAAGGGAGAAAAGTTTCGTTTGACAGAGCTAATCCACACATGTATCAGGGAAACCAAAGACATCACGAAGCAGGAACTTGATGTCATCTTCACAAAACTACAGGCATCAGGAAACTGTGATTTTAACAAGAGTGAATTCAAACTTCTGTTTGTGTTTGATGGACTGGATGAAAGCCGCCTTCAGCTGGATTTTACCTGCAGTCAACAGCTGCCAACTGACTTTGACGTGACACAGTCAACCTCAGTGGATGGGCTGCTGACAGCCCTCATCGAGGGGAGACTGCTTCCCTCAGCTCGCGTCTGGATAACTACACGGCCTGCAGCAGCCAATCAGATCCCTCGAGACTTTGTTGACTGCATGACAGTGGTGAGAGGATTCACTGATAAACAGAAGGTGGAGTACTTCAGGAAGAGATTCCCAGATAAAGAGCAAGCCAGCAGAATCATCTCCCACATTAAGGCATCACGAAGCATCTTCATTATGTGCCACATCCCAGTCTTCTGCTGGATCACCGCTACAGTTCTCAAGGGTGTTTTGAAGACCAGAACACAGGCAGAGCTGCCCAAAACCCTGACTGAGATGTACACAGAATTCCTGGTGTATCAGATCAAACAGACAGGAGACAGATGTGGCACAAAAAAGAGCATTCAGTACATCCATTCATTGGCAAAACTAGCTTTTCACCAGCTGGAAAAAGGCAACCTGATCTTCTATGAGAAAGACCTGAAAGACTGTGGCATTAATATCCGTAAAGCTGCACAGTACTCTGGAGTTTTTACAGAAGTCTTCAAAGAAGAGCATAGGTGGAGGGACAACGACAAGGGTAGGATGTTCAGCTTTGTCCATCTGAGCATTCAGGAGTATCTGGCTGCTCTTTATGTGGTCATGTCGCTCATTAACAACAACAAGAATGTACTGTCTGAGCCAGAGCTAACACTGGACAGTCTTTGGATGATTTGCAAGAGAAAATGCATCACAGAAGTCCACGAGATTGCAATTGACAAAGCCTTGAAGAGTTCAAATGGGCACCTGGACTTGTTCCTACGCTTCCTCCTGGGCCTCTCCCTACAGACCAATCAGGATCTCCTCAAGCGCCTGTTAAAGACGACAAAAGGGTTCTCTCAGACCAGCCACAAAACAATCCAGTCCATCAAGGAAAGGATCAGGGAGAATACATCTCCAGAGAGGAGCATCAATCTGTTCTACTGTCTGAATGAGCTGAGAGATGATTCTCTAGAGGAGGAGATCCAACAGTACCTGAGTTCAGGAAGGCTTTCAACAAAGAATCTCTCTCCTGCTCTCTGGTCAGCTCTGGTCTTCATCTTGCTCTCCTCTGAGGAAGCGCTGGAGGTGTTTGACCTGAAGAAATACTCTGCATCAGAGGAGGGTCTACTGTGGCTGCTGCCAGTGGTCAAGGCCTCCAACAAGTTGCTGTATGTGCACAGAAAACCACATGCTGTAACTGTATCAAATATTGGTTCATCTGTTAATTCATGTTTTTGTCTGACTAATTATTTCTCAGGCTAAGTGGCTGTAAATTGTCAGAGAACAGCTGTGAAGCTCTGGCCTCCGTCCTTAGCTCTCAATCTTCTAAACTGACAGAGTTGGACCTTAGTGACAATGACCTGCATGATTCAGGAGTGAAACTTCTCTCTGCCGGACTGGAGAGTCCACATTGTGTCCTGCAAACTCTCAAGTAAGGATGCATTCATTTGTTTATCTTATGACCATTACAATGCTGCTTTGCATGATTGTTAACATAAACTAAGTCTGTAGGAATTAAACTGCCTACACAAAGAATTTGTGATACCAGTCTTCTGCAACTTGGTCACACAATGTGGGTGCTTGCAGGAGCCTTTCTCACCCGACGTAACATACAGTTCACTCTGATAACTATATATATATATATATATATATATATATACTCACCTAAATGATTGTTAGGAACACCCTACTAATACCGTGTTTGACCCCGTTTTGCCTTCAGAACTGCCTTAATTCTTCGTGGCATTGATTCAACAAGGTGCTGGAAGCATTCTTTAGAAATGTTGGCCCATATTGATAGGATAGCATCTTGCAGTTTATTGAGATTTGTGGGATGCACATCCAGGGCACAAAGCTCCCGTTCCACCACATCCCAAAGATGTTCTATTGTGTTGAGATCTGGTGACTGTGGGGGCCATTTTAATACGGTGAACTCATTGTCATGTTCAAGAAACCAATTTGAAATGATTCGAGCTTTGTGACATGGTGCATTATCCTGCTGGAAGTAGCCATCAGAGGATGGGTACATGGTGGTCATAAAAGGATGGACATGGTCAGAAACAATGCTCAGGTAGGCTGTGGCATTTAAGTGATGCCCAATTGCTACTAAGGGGCCTAAAGTGTGCCAAGAAAACATCCCCCACACCATTACACCACCACCACCAGCCTGCACAGTGGTAACAAGGCATGACGGATCCATGTTCTCATTCTGTTTACGCCAAATACTGACTCTACCATCTGAATGTCTTAACAGAAATTGAGACTCATCAGACCAGGCAATATTTTTACAGTCTTCAACTGTCCAATTTTGGTGAGCTCGTACAAATTGTAGCCTCATTTTCGTATTTTTAGTGGAGATGAGTGGTACCCGGTGGGGTCTTCTGCTGGTGTAGCCCATCCGCCTCAAGGTTGTTCGTGTTGTGGCTTCACAAATTCTTTGCTGCATACCTCGGTTGTAACGAGTGGTTATTTGAGTCAAAATTGATCTTCTATCAGCTGGAATCAGTCGGCCCATTCTCCTCTGACCTCTAGCATCAACAAGGCATTTTCGCCCCCCAGGACTGCCGCATAGTGGATGTTTTTCCTTTTTCAGATCATTCTTTGTAAACACTAGAAATGGTTGTGCGTGAAAATCCCAGTAACTGAGCAGATTGTGAAATACTCAAACCAGCCCGTCCGGCACCAACCATGCCACGCTCAAAGTTGCTTAGATCACCTTTCGTTCCCATTATGACATTAAGTTTGGAGTTCAGGAGATTGTCTAGACCTGGACCACACCCCTAAATGCATTGAAGCAGCTGCCATGTGATTGGTTGATTAGATAATTGCATTAATGATAAATCTTACAGGTGTTCCTAATAATCCTTTAGGTGAGTGTATATATGTGTGTGTGTGTGTGTGTGTGTGTGTTTCTAGACTGTCAGGCTGTATGATCACAAAGGAAGGCTGTGATTATCTTGCCTCAGCTCTGAAGAACAACCCCTCCCACCTGAGAGAGCTGGACCTGAGCTACAATCATCCAGGAAAATCGGGCGGGAAGCTGCTGACTGCTGGACTAAAGAATCCAGATTGGAAACTGGAAACTCTCAAGTATGAACTGACAAGGACAATAAATATAATAAAAAATGATCTGTCATACTCATGCCTCATCCACACGTACATGGGTACAAGCAACTTTTTCAATGCGTTTTGACCTTTGGTCTACGTTTTAGGTCACTAAAAATGAATATTTTGGAAAACTCCTTCCAGGGCGAATATGTGAAAACTGACTTTCTGTCTTGTAATGTCGCACAAGTGTGCACAGTTATCTCTTTTGTGAGGCGCCACAAATAAGGCCTTTTTACATATTTACACATAAATGTCAGTTACACACATTTACACTATATTGAGGAACAGAGGCGTCTGTATGCGCTAAGGAGCGATGAATGCACCATTGCAGCCAGGTAGCATCTGGTAATACCTTTTTTCAGGCTTCTAATTGGCCAACATGGCTTTAGGGTAATATTGCTGCCTGTTGGTTTGAAATGCTCTGCTCAATGTGGTTTCGCATTTTCATTTAGAAGGAGATTTTTTTAAACAATGCTTGTGTGATAAGATATTTTTTAAAAGCGAAGGAAAACCTGTTTTTTAAATATCCGTGTACATGTGGACTAGGCCTCATAAAGAGTACTGGATCATGTTAAATAGGAATGTGAGTGAAGTAAACTACCACATTAATAAAAGTAACGGTGGTTAGTTCTGACTTTGTTCCTTCCTCTAGCCTCGACCATGGTGGAGAGCAAAGACTGAAACCTGGTCTGAAGAAATGTAAGTTTACAATCGATTTTAAATATTAGAACAGAACACCACACGTTTATTTGTAATTTTACATTTCATAACTTAAAATATTAAAAGCCAGAAAGCTCAACAACAATTCCATTCAAATGGCAACCTACCGCATCAGGTGTTAAATGATAAACTGTTGATGTCTTGTTTTGTCCATCAGACGCCTGTGAACTCACACTGGATCAAAACACAGCGCACAGGAACCTCCAACTGTCCGACAACTCCACAAAGGCGACGACCATTGAAGAGGAGCAGCGGCGGCGTCACCACCCAAATAGATTCGACTGCTGGCTCCAGGTGCTGTGTGGCACTGGTCTGACTGGTCGCTGTTACTGGGAGGTCGAGTGGGAAGGCAAGGTTTATATAGCAGTGACATATGAAGGA